>NC_056732.1:1347759329-1347836829 GCF_019279795.1 Protopterus annectens
TGACCTGCGTCCTGGGGTAGATGGTAAGTGGAACATCCACCAGCATGTGGTTACAGTGCTGACTACTCCCTTGTATGTAATACAAGTATTGAGTATGTGAAGGACTTCCACATCAGAGGCCATAACACCTCTATAGTTCCCAGCCTTCATCCCACCAATAACTGAGTACAATGCACCCTTCTTCATGTACCTCTCTACACCTTCCAGTGATGTGTAACTGATGTGTGCCAGCTTTGTCAAGTGAGCAGTCACACAGCTTATTGGCTATACCTAGGTATTCTTTTTGTGGCATAAACATTACTGTCTGATGGTGCAGAACCCCCAAAAGTTGTTCCACCAGATGCATGTGTGCTACCTGTTCTGGTGATGCACACAGTACATAAATAGGTGTTTGACAACATTAATGGCATAGATAACATATATCAGTGTCCCTCCTAACACCTTCAGCAGATGTTATACTGCCAGAACAGTGTGCATGACTATCTTCATAGAGTGTGGATGTATCATAATAGTTGTTCAAGTGTGTTTGTTGTGTTTGTGCAGAATCATCTCAGATCACTCTAAATCACATATGTTATGTCAGAGGCATGGAATCACTGGTGGTATTATTCTGATTGTGGTAGCTTCCTTTAATGTTTTCCATGAGCCTTTACTTGTATCCCACTTCCTGGAGACTTGTGCTGAGATTACACTCATATTCAGGCAAATCAGTTTGCCCAGCTTCACAATATGCACCCTACCCCAATTGTATGTCAGATCCCTAATAGATGACCTCTGCATTATTCAAGTAAGGATACTTATCTCACACAAACATTCTCCCCATTGTTTTTCCACCTTGTGAGAAAGTCACATAATACACATTTTCACTGTGCAGTCCTTACTATACCATATTGATATATGATTGGTGTTGCTGCTACAACCATCTTCCATTGACATGCCCTCATCTGCTGTACATTAGGTTGTTTCACCTACACTTTGTCTGTGTGTCCCTATACAATGCACACACTTGCCCTGAGTGTTTATTTTATATGGCAGGCAATGTACCCTTATAGATCATTTACACAGCTTCAGTACAGAATGGCAGGAATGGGATTTCACAATACTCTGACTGTAGGTACACTGTCCTGTACTGTATTTGAACCATATACTTAACATTCATACCTCCCAACTGTCCAGATTTTCACAGAATGTCCAGATGTGTTCCTTATCAAATTTGTGGCTTGCTGCCATATCACTGGGATGGTCTCAGGACTGATGTGACTCAATAATTGCATACATTTGAGTTTCAGACTTCAAATCCTTCAGAACATGTATCTTAACACAAGAGTTATACAGTTCATGAGGTGAGTCCAATACATGGTATGCTGAACATTTTATGGGAAAAAGTTAACAAGTTAACAAATTGTGAAATTATAAGTGTTTGTTTCAATTAAAACATTAGATTTTCAGTATTCCTGCAGCACAACCTAAGTAAAACATAGTTAATAGCTATGCTCCACAGACAATAGCTATGTTTAATTTCCTCCATATAATCATAGCACCAGTCTTATCTTTGAAACCCATTCAGGCTTACCTGGGTTCATGTATTCCAGTGAGATTACCGATTTAACAAATAATTTTATATGCCATCATTGACTTTAAAAATGTGTGCATTCAGAAAAAATTACTCATAAACACATAACACAGGTAGTCAGCAATTTAAGCTAATATAATGTGATTGCATATGCTTCCTTCGGTGATAAATGCATTATTTGGGTACTCAGTGTGATAAAGTGAATACACTGTTAAGTATGCATGCACCCTCAATTATAAATATATAGCATGATTACTCAACATTTGTAAAGCTAATGTATTGCATTTACATATGTATCTTCTCTGAGAGATACACAGTACTGATACTGAGCATTTTAAAGATATTCCATTGTATTTATGACCTCACCAATAAACACATACTAAAGTACTCAGAATTTTAAAACTAATCCATGCCCTCAGTGATAAATAAATAGCATGACTACTCTGAATTTTAAAACAAATCTGTTGTAATTATGAATGCATATTCAGTGATAAATACCTAGCACGAGTTCTCAACATTTAAAGTTAATTCATTGTAATTATTTATGCATCTTCAGTGATAAAAACAGAGTATAGTTACTCAGAATTGTAAAGCTAATTCCTTGTAAGTATAGGTACATCCCTGCAATATGACTTCCTACCTGTATGATTTCTTGATTTCTTCATGTGTGGATCCCTTCTCTAAACCCAGTACTTGATAAAGTGCTTCCCCTGATGTTGACAAGGCACGTTGTCTTTGTTCGGCCATCTCATTAAAACATTACCATAGGTCCTGGAACAGAACTGAAAATGCAGTTGATTTTAAATGGCTGCAAGTACACTAACTTGATTACGACAATAAATAACTGATTTTTGTATAAATTATTGATATGTTAGGCAGCCATGCATGTAATATTTGCAAATGTTATATCTGGAATGCAAAAGATACTACATTCTCAAGCAGAATTGAATTTTTGCAATTCTACAAGGAGAAAAATTGAGAACACATAGCAGGAGGCTTCCCAGGCAGGTAAAGAAATCCAGAGAGCTAAAAATAAAAGAAAAATAAGTGCTCAGTCAGATATCTAATATAAACTAAATTTTAATTAACTCCATTAAATATCAAAGGAGACTTTATCAGAACAGCCTTAGTCTTCAATGACTGCAGTTTAAAAAATACATCATACAGATCAGATGATTTTATTCATCTAATGATAATGCTATTAATAACTCATTTAAGATTCATAAAAAAATCCATTCATAAAACAAAAAATTTGAATCTTGGACGCTCAAATTTGCAGTCTGATTCTCCATCATGTATCTTTACTAAAAGTACTATGCAGAGATTAGCTAAATTTAAGAAAGCCATAAACGTCATAAGTGATAATGGCATAACTGTGTCTATTGTAACAGGTTTGAGCTTCAAAACATTTCTGATTATGATAAAGCTCTTCAGGACAGGATAAATAATTAACATTTTATATGATTTGATATTCATTATCATATCTCTCAAAGAGGAAATCTGCCTGGATCAAACTTGACATGGTCCAACACAAAAATAAATAAATAAATGCATACATACATACATTAATACATATAAATACATACGTACATACATAAGTTTTTGGCAGCTAGTCATGTAAGAGATTGTGAAACTGTAATGATACAGTCAAATGTAACAGTCCCAGCACCTACAGTATCATTTCTGACATACTAAGTAGTCTTTATTATACTGATAAAATGTAGTTATATGTGCAGGAAACTAGGAAAATATCGTTCACAGTTGCAGTTAGCATGTTACTGAATTACTCACGAGTACTTGTTTGTGCATTGGTAGAAAAGTTTATATGATTACAAAACAGTAGATATGCTACATAATGTACTGACAGCAATGTCATACACGGGTAAAATAAAATACGTTCAACATGTATTATGTTTACCTGATTGTAGAGCAACTACATGTGCAATGAATATCGTAGCATTATAATGTGTTCTAGGCAGTAATGTGCCCTTTTCCCCTGCTGGCTGTGGACAAAATGTTTGTGCAGTTAATGGAGTTATCATTTGTTAAAACTATTATTGAAAGAAGCTTGTGTTGCCATGTTGCCATAGTATCACCGATGTACTAATTATTGTAGAAGAACTGGAGTTATCATTCTCTGGCTTGGGTCCCTTTCTGCCTTTTTAGCTCAAGTTGCTTTAGAAAGCAGTTCAAAGTAAAAATGTTGCAGTTTATGCATCCACTTTGACTTCTTATCTGTGTATATAGAGGTACAATAGAAATGTGTTCAGTTATAGGGCCAGATTCATGAATGCCTACAGTAAATGTACACTAAGTTTACACAATCTGTATTCCAGAACACCCCACTACATTTTTTGTGCTGTCTAGTCACTCAGAAAGATTACACTAAGTGTACATGTAGTCAACACTTTGAGGTAACCTTTATGAATCCTCCTCAATATTGAAGGCTGCAAGAAAATCAGTAGGAAAACTAAAATTAGGAGAAGGAAGGTAGGAGGCTTGCTTGTGTTGTCTTTTCACTCAGAACTGTGTACACTTATTGTAACTTACTGTAGGCATTCATGAATCCAGCTCATGAATCCTTATCAGATAGATGTATTAACATGATGTATTAACACAGCTGTATCTTAATGTGCATTCATAGTGTACTTTTATGCCTCTGTATTCCAGTATAGCATAGCATATGATGCACACATTGTACAAGCATACAATGTCACCATCAAAATTGAAGTATGTATTGCATATAGTCGAGACATAACTATAATACTACTTAAATTCATAATTTCTAGGTGTATTCATGAATGATACTCAGCATGTTGCAATCTGTTTATTAACGTGTGTTAGTAGTCAGAGTAGTTAAATGCCATTCTGACAGCATGCTGCACAAGTGGCTGATGTACAAAGGATGATGGGAAATACAGAACAGGAGGTGAATGGCTGTACTCATGTAATACTGTAGAGCTTATTCATATGACTTATTAGACTTAAACATGGAGTCTTGCAACTGTGCAGCCTGTACATTTTTTTTTCCTGGCAGGGTCAGACTGAGACAGCAGAGGTCGAATATGCCTGCATGCTGCTCTGAGTTCTGCATAGAGAATCACATTCGATTTTACACACTGTCTTGCAGTTTGAATTGTTACTAGTGTGTAAAGTTTAATAACTAAACTTTTTTCTTTTTCTTTGCTTTTCTTTTTTTTTTTTTTTTTTTGGAGAAAGCTGGGGGGCTGCAGCCCAGCAGTCCGATACCACAAGCCACCACTGATAACTATAACACCTTGGATGCATTTGGACAGTGGAGAATGATGGTTGTGATTTTGTGGATACCGATTTAAATAAAAAGCATTTTTTACATACAGTTTCGAAAAACACTGGCCCACTGGATCATTTTGGCACTGGCTCTTCTGGCATTGACCAGAACTGCCAGATGCCCAATCTGTCTCCATGTACAGGTGCAAAAAACTAACATACCAAGTATAACAATACTAGTCTGAAAGTGCTCAATAGCTTCCTCAATAATATGGGTACTTTCAATATGTGCTAACCGTAGCCGCAGTCATACACATTACCCTACTAAAAATATTTTGCTAGTATTATCACTGTTAGTTTTTTCTTTTTTTTTATCTTGACCAGTGTTAGGCTGTCATCTGTGGTTATGACAAACAATTTAGTATGAGGTACTACTTTAATGCCAGTGTTTCTATAGGGAGGTGGTTTTGAAGTTGAAGTTGTCAAGACTATGTGAGTTAGGAAAAAAACAGAAGAAGTCTTGTTTTTTTTTAGGTCTGAGCAGTAACTGAGCATGTTGGAGTCAGATTTCAATGGAGTTACAGGCTTCTTACATTATATGTTAAAGATGGGTTAGGGTATCAGAGGAGTAAATAAGAAGAGAGTCATCAGTGTATTGTATGAGTGATGCTTGTTGGGGAGGATTATAGAGATTGTTGGTGAATATATTAAACAGCAGGGGACTGAGGATAGAGCATTGGGATGCACCTGTGATTTCCATCAGGAAAGGGGATAGGATGCAGAACAATTTAACAAATTGTTGTCTGTCAGATAAGGAACTTCTGAACCAGGTGAGAGTAGAGTGTAAGAGGCCAAGGGAAGACATTTTGTATAGGAGTTTGCTGTGATTCCTCGTAATTAGGGATTTTCATTTACATTGCTAAATAGCTTCCTCTACTGCTTGTGAGAATCCTTAGATTTGTCATTCATAAGCAACTTTTTGACTTCCAACAGGTAAGTGACCTCAAAGCAGACTGCCAACACAGGATTCATATGGGTCATGGGCATATCTCTCTGAGTCTCTTAGTGCAAGAAATCTGGACAAAGCCAAAAATAATGGGGGAACAAAGGCCCAGAAATAGGGACACATTTTAAATGTTGCTCTTATAAATGTAGAAAGTTGCTAGAATAACAGGATTTGTGTTAGCATGCATTTTCTGAAGGATATGAAGTCTGAAACTCAAATATCTATCATTATTTAGTGATTTCATTCCTCACTGATTTGCTAGAAAACTACAAATATTTTGAGGAACAGACCAAAAATTTGAGGCAAAAATCTGGACAATTGAGAGATATGATCATGGGGTCAATACTGCTCTTATTTCAATTTCAGAATTCAAAACGAAAGTTCAATTTCATGCCACTTTCTTATGAAATCTTTTGAAAGCTTATAAAGTAGTCAACATGTCCATTGTGGTCAACCATCTATCCATGCCTGGTTGTGATATATTTACAAATGTGTAATGTACATGTGTAAATAAACAAGACTGAAATAAATGCTTGTCTACAAAATGAGCAGCAATCACACATCTAGCTGGACATTCTGTTCTACAGCTGTATGCAACATTCAAGAGAATCCTCATCCACTATACATTCCATAGATGTCACCAAAGAATCAGACAATGTAGAAAAAGATGAAAACAGAAACTAGCTTGAGAAAAAATAGAATAATATCACTTACATAAGGTCTTGTCCATGATCAGTTATGTTTTTAACTTACATATGCCTTATAATATCTGAATTTGAACACAGTTATATCTTAATAGAATTTAGGGTATTTTAATGTCCATTTCTCTACATATGCATAGGGATGAATTCAGAAAGGTTACGACAAAGTGAAACCTGTTGCACAACTTGAGTTAACCATTTTTTTATTCAGATACAGCTCTATCATTGCGCTGAAAGATGAATGCATGCACTGCAGCACCACAGTGGACTGTCTATCTCTCTGACCCACAGAAAATGCTAATGAGGCATTCCAGGAGAGTTACCTATGCTAATTAGTCATGTATTTTCCTCCAGAAATGCTTGCGGTAAGGCATCTATGCAGCCGAGCAGTTCTGCCACCCATGTTAATAAACATAATCAAAAGCTTGTCTTCACCTAATTTTGTTAGAGGCAAGTGCTGGGGAGCTTAGCAGACAGGTTGTGTTGAGGTGTGTGTGCACATGTGTATTTGTGCAGTTGCATGTGTGCGTGTATATGTGAGTGCGTTTCTGCCTGGGAGGTCGAAGTAGTGGGTGTTACTTAGACTGCAGGAAATGCTGGGTAGGTCTGTATGCGTGAGTGTGTGTGTGTGTGTGTGTGTGTGTGTGTGTGTGTGTGTGTGTGTGTGTGTGTGTGTATTTGTATGTGCTCGTGTGTGTGTGTGCGTGTGTGTGTGTTTGTGTGTGTATGTGTGTGTGTGTGTGTGTGTATGGGGAGGCTGTCATACGTCTGCACTCTCCTAGACTAATAAGCAAATCCTGCTACATTGGCAGTGGCACTAGACACCAGGGATAACACTTTACGTCTTGCCTTTGCCTTAAAGGCACTTAAAAAGTCATAGAACAAAATAATTGTGCAGCATGAAAGAAGTCAAGTGAAGAAACACTAGACACCAGGGATACAAGTGTAGCCTAAATACACTTAAAATATTCAAACCTTGCACATTCAGCCATCGTATATAGTGAGATAGTCCTCAATTACCACTAAACACTAGGGCTGCCTCTAAAGTATTATATTCTTGTTTGAAAATTAAAAAAAAGTTTCAAACCCTACACCCATGACATACAAAGCAATAATTTTAACCTGCTACAACAACACATCAGTTATTATAGCAGGGCTTTTTGACATAATAATAAGTACAGAACTCTAATATCTGGCATTATTCAAGGATTACAAAATTTTGTGAGTTACCATAGACAGGACACATTAAATAGGCAACAGAGGGAACATCCCATAAAATGAGAGACAGGCAGTTGAGAATGATAGGGATGCATCTGTGGAGGCTGTGAGACAAAGCCAGATCAAATATTATGACATCAGGAAGAATTTTTTAAATATGACTCAGTTATTTAAAATGTTAATAGAGCAACAGGTGTTGCAATACAATGCAGTTTCTGGACCGTAAGAAGTATGAAAGTCTAGCATCTGGCATTATGTTGACTGACTGTGCTTATCTGTGATTTACAAAGGGCAGAGAAAAAATAAAAAGAGACATCGTAAACGTTCTATTAACTCCAGGGCAGGTATGGGGTATGTCCATGTGTATGTGTTAATGCATGCACGTACGTGTGTGTGTGTGTGTGTGTGTGTGTGTGTGTGTGTGTGTGTGTGTGTGTGTGTGTGTGTGTGTGTGTGTGTGTGTGTGTGCGTGTGTGTGTGTGTCTCTGGCTGCATGCATCTGTGTAGAAGAGTGAATGGGAGGTGTATGTGCCAATGCCATTCATGACACACCAGTGTTGACTACAGAAGGAAAGTACTGATTTGCACAAGTGGCAGTTAAAGATACTTTAGAGACATGTACATTAGCCAGTAGTTAAGTCTTTCCCCATTGCAGCTAACATGTCTGATTCCCACTTTGTCACTTTACTGAAACAGCCCCTTTCGGCTGCAGTTCTTACCACCAGTGGTGAAATTCTTTTTGAATCCCCAGGATAGCATTTTGCATTCTTATAACACATCTGCTTCACTGAATTGTCAAATATTCAACTTTTTTTCTTCCCAGACCCCCACTGAAAATGGATCTGCCAAGCTGTATATTACCAGTCAACAAATGACAATTAATTAAATAAATCTTGAAGATAAACTCATAAATCGCAGACTTTAAAAGGTTTGGGAGCAATAGGTGTTGGAAGTGAAGTTTCAAACAGTATTGTAATTTTCTGATGCTAATGGGACAGAGAGAGTAGGAAAGCTTGTTTAAACTAAAAACAGTTGAAGCACTTCATGACTGAACATCCTTGGGAAATGGTTATCGTCAGCAGCAATATAATGCTTGCCCTGATGCATCTGTTAGACGTGCAGTACCAGACTCCTAGATCACTAGCTAGAGAGGAAGCTGACAGCATCCTCATTAACTACACCAAATGCAGGTAACGCATCCCATGTTACCTGCACATTTATCAGTAATATTGGATGTCCTCAGTAGTATCATATGATATAAGAAGAGTGCTGTATGCTTATTGTTATTATTCCCCAGTGTATGACATGAAGATATGACAGCAGTAGTTTTTGTGTGGTAACTGCATTGCCTTACCCACCATTTCCCACATTAGCAAGTCTGAACATTATGTAAATGTAGTGCATTAATGCAGTATTGTAGAATACAAGTAGTACAAATTAATAAATGTGGAAAACTCAGCACTATATATAATAGGCCTTTTATAGCTTTGTGTTTCTTTTTTCGTGATCCCCACATCAGTCATGTAGCCTCCATATCGGATCCCATAATGTCTCATTCATTCTTCCAGAGAAGAAGATCCTACTGTTATTTCTTCCACTCAGATCAAGACTAGGGATCAGGGAGTGCTGCGATCATTTGCAGATGGGGAGGGTGACTTTAATTTCGTTAACTGAAACTAACATTAACTGATGTGGTTGTGACTTTATTAGGTGCTTAAATCTAAAAAGACATATATGTTTTCACACATGCCCTCCCCAGATGAGATGCTAAGTGCCATTGATGCAGTCATGGGTTTTCTCCCTGTCACTAACTGTGAATATACCCCTCCCCAGGGCTGGAAGGCCAACAGTTGCCTCTCCATTTCCACTTCCCCATGTTAGTCTTCCAGCACTTGAGTTGCTTGTTAAATGGGATCCCTCTGAAGCAAAGTCAGGTATTTATGTCTATATGTTTTGTTATTATTATCTGACTGTTTCTATATTTGTACTTTGAGTCACTGCTGTAACATCCAGTGTACTAGCTGGGCCTATAAAAGTGTATCATATTCTGACTGTTCTCTGAAAAGCAACAGTTACTATGCCCAGTAGGATAATATCTTGAATAAATGCTTGCAGATAAATAAAGTAACACATTTCTTGCACCTATTTTCTGTGTTTACCTATACATTAAAGTGGTAGCGTTGTCGCCTCACAGTAAGACGTTGTCCTGTTCAATTCTCAGCTAAAGCGTCTTCTGTGTGGAGACATGCATGAATGGGCGTACCTTCATTGAAGGTTGTGCATCAGGGCTGGCAAATCGGCACGTAAAAATCTACTGCCAATCATTAGCGGACCAGAGTTCCGCTGTGGCGACCCCTAACCGGGAAAAGCCGAAAGACACAACAACAACAACAACCTACACATTAAAGTATTTGCACATACTATTATTTCAGCATGCATATCTCTATGCTTTTTTTCCTCTTGGATTTTCTGTGATTACTATTGTAAACCTAAAGAGCAGAAGTCAACACAAATGTTTTGTAAGGTTATTTCTAATTTAGCTTTGTTAGCCAGCTTAGCTACAAATAATATCAGTTTGGATGACTAATTGCATGCTGTAGTATTCAGGTCATGATCTACCCCTGAGGCCAGTCCTTTGTTAACTTTGCAAAACTTTCCTGTGGTGGGTTTTTTGCATGAAAGCATGAAAAGGCATGGAAAAGATGCAAGTGATGCAAAGATGCAACATTTACCCCTGCAGAAGAATGGGTGCTTGTGATATTACCAGGTCACAAAGAAAAGAGTCCAGCAATAACAGATATGATTTTTTATACATTTGATAACCAGGTACACCACCAGATGCAAATGTCCCTTTTTAGGGAGTGCCAAGAGCACTGGCAGGTTAAATGACTTGCTAAAGCACACAGTAGGCAAAGGAAGGTTTCAAACCCTGCTCCTTGGGTGTAAGCCTATGAGCCACTTGTTAGTAGCTCTCTATGTTAATTCTTAAAAGCTGGTCTCATATTAGAGACATAATAAAATACAAGCATAAATTACCCTCAGGAAGCACTGATAGTTACTTTTGTTTTTCTTGTTAGGGATCCATCATTCCTTATCTAGTAAAAATAAATTAAATATATTTGTCATATAAATAGTTCATGTTTGTTAACAAGAATTTTTCTATGAAAACCATTGTGTGTGTGTGTGTGTGTGTGTGTGTGTGTGTGTGTGTGTGTGTGTGTGTGTGTGTGTGTGTGTGTGTGTGTGTGTTGCGAGGAGGGTTGCCATTCCAGAAAATCAGGGTCTTTGTCAGAAAATCTGGTTTTGGTGAGAGCTTAGGTAATATTTTGAATTATTCTGGGACACAACACGGTTCTAAAATATATTTTTCCAAATGGTTTATGTTTTTCCACTATTTAAATTATATCATCAGAATAGAGTTTTGCTTGATATAACTTGTATCCTGCGAGGTGTGAAGTGTGATTGTTAAAAGACAATTAGCCCGATTAAAAGCCTGATTAAAAGAATCCTTTTCATGTTGCTGCCACTCAGCAGAAGTATATAAAAACTAAAAAGCTTGAGCTTTTTATCTCTAGAAGTGAAATAATGGCTCTGTCCTTCAGTTGTAGTTTGTTCTTCATGATAAAACTACATATGTTTTATTAATTAATTAATTTATTTAGTTAGTTATTTTTCCTGTCTTCAGTATAAATACTATTGTAGAATTCAGGAAAACTGGAAAAGATGACATATTGCTGGAAAAAAGTGTACAAATATTCATTCTTTTTCTTGTATTCATGTCCTCAGTATATGAGCTTTAAATTTTAACCATTGTGCTTATCTAGGGTAATAGTTTCACCTTACCAGAAAAGTAAGCATATTATAAAATACTTTTTAAGATGAACAAACTTTTTACATATTTACTCATCTGTTTCTTCAAGGCTTATTGCTAGAGCAATTATTAACCTTGAAAGAGAAGCAATACAGATTTATTCGCTATGAGGGGTGAGGAAATGAATGGGGCAAAGGGACATTTATTTGTCAGGTTTTAGCCAGTTCCAAATGTGACAATCTTACCGTGAAGAAGGGCAGTTAGTTTTCCTATAAACTGTTTAAAAAAAAAAATAACAGAGAGCAGTCTTTTTGCACCACCTTGTGGTACATTTGAATACTTGCAGCAAAATTACATTTTCAACTTTTGTACTCATTATAACCCCAGTTTTAAATCCAAAAATGTATAAGAATTCATCTCCTCCACACCCCCCGCCACCCAAAAAAAGTAAAAGAAAGCTCTGCAGAAAGATGTGTGCCTGACCTTCAAACTTGACAGCTACATTTTGACAGTTTCCCATTGGATACTTGCTCGAAAGTCCTGTTTTAATAAGTGCGCCCATATAAAAGTTTTGTCAAGTTATGTGGCCAAGTTCATACTAGCAGTACCAATGGATGCAGTCTAATTAATAATATTAACCAATTATGTATTGTCAACAGATGGAATCTATATAGTTTTCAAAACATATTCACAAATAGTGCAAGTTCCACACAGTCATCCTCAGCCCGTGGAAGGCAGATGTTAACAGTAGCATACCCCATCCTCAAATCTTATATATTATAGTATATAGAAAACTTTCAGTCTTCTTTACCTATGAAACTGTATTCGGACACATTCTCATGATATCAGAATATGTAACTTTGAGAAAAAGATGCCAGTGTTTATTCAAATGGTTAGGAATAATGGATTAACTATAGTCACCCAAGTCCCAGGTGCTCGAATACCAGTACCTCACAGCTAGAGATTTGGGTGACTTTTAGCTCACACAGCATTCTATTCAAACTGGAATACTGTGCTTGAACAAGGTGTGGCAGTTACCAGGAGTGGAACTTTTGCATCGCCCTCTGAAAAATTATTAGTGCAGTGGCCATAGAGATGGGATTGCAGGCTGGGTTTTTATGTAACAATCAGGACGGGGGCTTTAGGTTTAGGGAACAGGAAGGGGATTTTAGGCTTATGGAGCAGGAAGGGAATTTAGGGTTATGAGCAGTGGAAGGGCTTTAGGATTAGGGTGCAGGACAGTGGTTTTTAACTTTAGGGAGGAGAAGGGATCTTAGGGTTAGGGAGTGGAAGTGTTTTAGTATCAAGGAATGAATGAAGATTTTAGATTTAGGGAGCTACTGGGGATGTGGATTAGGGACGATGACCAAGTGGGAGTTTAAAGGGCTACAGTTAGGATTCTAGTAAGGCTATGGAGTTAAGTAGGGTCAGGTGGTGAGAGATATAGATAGATTCACAGATTGATAGCTTTAGACTAGACCAACAACCACTGGGGCCTTTATAAGTCTTGCGAAGAATCATAAATGTATTCTGCAAGTTTATGTGCTGGCCTTTGTAAATCTAGCCACTCTCTCCAAATATATATCACCAGTTTATTAACCTTAGTGGCTACTTTAAGGAGGAAATTCCTCACCATAATACCAGATAACTACACTGTGGCTCCCTGAAATGCATCAGTATTCACTGTCTTACCAGCCATATACTCTGTTACGGTACCTAAAAAGCTGTTCTTGCATTCATCTCAATAAAATTCATAATGAAATTGAAATCTTAGTCCTTTGTCATTAAAGGGGCTTGCTCAGGGGATTTTCTTTTAAGGGGAGAATCTTTTATTTGCACATTATTTGGAAGATATTGGGCAAAGTGTGTGGACTAGTCATAATGAAGCATGGAGTTTGGCAAGAAGTAACCTGCTATTGATTTCTTGATCCTCTGATTTTTGGATTTCTTTGTTATCCAGGCTATTCTCAGCAATGGTAGAGAAATACTGCTGTGAACATTGGTGAAAGATGGAAGGAACACTTTGTGGAACTGATAAATCTGGTGAAATTGCCCTCTGCTGAGGATATAGTGACAGATGTAGATTGTGAAACTAAACCCATTTGGGTAGATGAGGTGACTGCAATGATTAAACAGTTCCATTCTTAGAAGGGTGGAGAAGTGGCTGATATGTGTGCCAAAATGCTGAAAGCATTGGACAGTGCTGATATGTTTTAGTTAACATTCCATTTACAAGTTGCATGGAAGACTTGCCAATATCTCTGCATTGGCTAACTAGGGTAGTGGTACTCATTTACGGAAGAAGACAAGAGGGTGTTTTACACTGTTGTTATACAGAAATCACTTCTTTAAACTCTCTAGGAAAGTGTATTGCAGGATACTGGAAAGTAGACTGCATCCAGTAACTGGGCTCCTGATTCAGGAGGAACAATGCTGATTCTAAGCTGCCTGTGGAAAAGCAGATCAACTATTTCTCCTTGCACAGATATCGGGGATGGGTGAGGGAAATTCAAGTACACTTTCTATATGTGCTTTGTTAACTAAGAGATAGTATATTAGAGTATACCCCGAAATGTGTTGAGGAAAGTGTTACTATAATATGGAGTCCCAGGGCTGCTGCTTTGTGCCATTTGGTCCCCAATTTTTAGAATCAAGAGCTGTGCCTGCATTCTTAGTGTTAAGTTGAATATGTTCAAGGTGGACATAGGACTTTGCCATGTGTGGGCCTTTTCCCCGTTTCTGATTTTCATGGATATGATATCCCAGCACAGCCAATGTCTGAATAGTATCGGTTTGGGAATATGATCATTACATCTTTTCTGTTTGCAGATGGTGTCATCCTGTTAGGCACCGATGGCTATGATCTTTGGCATGCACTGGAGTTATTATCTGCTCTTTATGAAGTGACTGGGATGACATAAACACCTGTAATTCTGTGGTCATGGTTGTATCCCAGGAAGGAGTGGATTTTCCTTTCCAGGTGAGGAAGGAGCAGTACCTCATCTGAAGGGGTTTACATATCTGCAGGTCTTGTGCATGGGTGAGGTTAAAGGGGATTATAAGATTGTCCTACAGATAGGTGCAGAAGCTACAGCTACAGGTATTGCACTATACTGTAGTAGGGAACAAAGACGTGTCTTAGGAGGAAGCTCTTACCTGTTAGTTTATGTCAACTGTGATTAAGAGCTTTAAATATTAACTGAAAGGATGACATCATAAAAGAGGTTCTTTCACAAGGTAGGGCCAATACTTCTGTTTGTTGAGAGGAGTGTGTTGAGGTACTTGGGTACTTTTGCAGGCTGCCAGACAAAGCCAACTAGTAAGAGGTCTTGCAGTAGACTCAGGACATGTTAGAGGAATTATATTGCTTATTTTTGATGTGAATCTCTGTGGCTTATCTGGAGACTTTTGATGGGGATAGGGAAGTTTAGTCTACCTTGCTCAGTAAGCTCCCGCCACAAACCTCACCAGAACAAGAAATTTAGCAGGTAATGATGGTGATCTTGGTGCCCTTTTCCACAGTGAAAGTGAGACTGACAGATCTATAATTACTGGGCTCATTCCTTATAGGGTCACAGGTTCATACTAGGATGTTGATCAAGTAGACCATTTGTAGCTCAGCCTCAAGATCTCATTCTGTCAGTACCCTGCAACATGAAACACATGCTACCTAATTATGTCCCCTTTAGATGAAGGGTTTTAATTCCAGGTCAGGTGAGTTAATGAAATCCCATCCAGTAATCCAGGTTGCACTTGAAGAGGGTCCAGAAGCTACTTTGCTTTACATCTAAGGGGAATCTGTTCCATAAGAGAGGAATTATTTGAGAAACATATCTGTCATGCCAGCAGGTTCTAATTATGCTGTTGTGGATGTTTACTACCCTTGGGCTGGTGTTTAGTGCATTGTTTGTTTTATGAATTTGTAGGTGAGACAGAGGTTTCTGTAGGAAACAGAGAAGAGAGAAAGTACTTTAAGATAGCCTGTGTGTAGCCAAGGAAGACATGCCCTTGATTTTTTTAGTAAGGAATTGCTGCAGTCTTTAAAGATAAGTGATGTTTAGACAGGTACATATCTAAAGGAGCAGTATATTCCAATGTGGGTCTGGCAAGGAAGAACTAGAGAGGAATGGTAACTTTCTTTCACCAGGAAGATATATGTCTGGTAATCAGTCTGGCTAGATTAAAGGATCTCCTTATGAAAGTGGACACAATGTGATTAAGATAGTCCATTATCAATGAAAGTGTCCAGGCCCCTAATAAATGTCAATTTCTAAAGGGGTGTCATCAATGTCGTAAGTGAACAGGTGCCCACATTTGCCCAAAGATACAGTACAACATTTCTTGGCATTTAGCTTAAGGCCATGTTCCAGGTACCACTTGTTTGTATGTGTTAGGCCCTCATGGAAAATCAGCTGGAGAGTCTATGAATTTGCAGTCATCCCTAAACATGGCCAGCAACAACCCCGTGACATTGGTCTTGACATCAGAGAAGTATATCCCAAAAAGAAGTGGGCCAAGAACTTATCCCTCAGGGGCACCACTACTTGCAACCCTTTTCAATGAGTGCATATCCCTTATTATTAATAGTTTGGGTTCTGACATTAAGCAAGTTTGCTACCCAGTTGGGAACACAGGGGTTTACATTTAGTTTGATTACCCTGTTGATAATTCCAGAATGTGATATGGTATTAAAAGCCTTCACCAGGTTAAGGTAAGTAGTATATACTAATTTGCCTGCATCCAATCAAAGAAGTCTACTAAACGTAGGAAGCATACTCTTACTTTAATGAATCCAAAATGCCTTTGGTAAAGGGGCTGTAGAATACTGATGTCATTGTAAACAATTTCTATAATGATACACTCCATTGCTTTGCAGATAAGGTTGGTGTAGCTTATAGATATATAGATTTCTGGATCAGTGGTAGATTCTC
This sequence comes from Protopterus annectens, assembly GCF_019279795.1. Taxonomy (NCBI): domain Eukaryota; kingdom Metazoa; phylum Chordata; order Ceratodontiformes; family Protopteridae; genus Protopterus; species Protopterus annectens. Next base: position 1,347,775,819 of record NC_056732.1, read on the forward strand.
CTTTATGGAATGGAGTGACTACAGCAGTTCTCCACATCTCCAGAATGAATCCTGTGACAAGGCTGATAGTGACAAGAAGACACTGTGGCTCATTGTCTGGACCTATGGAGCTAGTGTTTTTGGCCTTGGAGAGAGAGATCTCAGGACATGCTCCAAAGTGATCCAGGGAGGTATAGGCATGCTGATGTGTCAAGGAAAGTTAGAGGGAAATAACTTTCCTTTATTCAAGCAAAGCACTGCTCCAGCTTCAACTCTTATGGTACCACTAAGAAGAGAGGATTAAGTGCCATCACTGGTTCACTAATCACCATTGCCATTTCTATTATCACCCCATGAAGTAGCTCATTTGGATGTTATACTTTTTCTTCCTGAAGACTCAAGTCCCTTTCCTAATCCTTCCATGTGTTAATCCCTACTCTTAATTTGTCTACATCCATTCTTTTGCTGTGTTCCCATGTTGATAGTCTGAAGCACTTCTGAATTTGCTTCCGAACCCTTCGAATAAAATAATCTCTGGCCATTCCTCCTTTACTTTCCAGTGTGTGTTAAACACATATTATTATTATTATTAGTTTCATTTTTTTGCCTTCTCATTCTTATGTTGCTCTTAATGACCACCAAGGGTTCTTGGATACGTTTTGTAACCTCATAAATAACTTTTTAGCCATTTTTCTTCATTTTGTCTCCCACTTCCAACCCTACTATGGATCTTTGTTTTTCCACCTTTTCATTAACCTTTCTTATTTCTCTTTCTTTAGTCAGGCTGGTTGTATCATCTCTGCATGTCTCCTTTTCTACTAATGCATAACTACACTGCCTTCCTTACTCCTTTCAAATGCAGTATCAATGCTTCACTTATATTGTCATTTTCTGCATCCCTACTGTATTATTTACTACTGTAATTACTAAATTACCAAAGCCCTCAGTATATCATCTTCCAATCCCACTTTTCTCTCTCTCTCTCTCTCTGTCTGTCTGTCTCTCTTTTTACAGTATGTACAAATTCCAATTCCATTCCCCCCACGTGGGATTCTACATATGTGGTGCCCAATTGTAAAGTCAGATTTTTGTCTGTTATTTATTATTTTGTATGTTATTTATTATTCAATAAACATTGTTACTGATAAAGTTCTGCACAGTCTGGTTCCTTAAACTGATGTTTTGCTCCAGGATTTGTGCTTCATTGCATTGACAGTTGTTGATAATCCAGTTTTATTCCTGCAGTTTTATATTCAGCTTATTATTTGCCTGCTGAAACTTGCATTCCAGTTCCTTTCTGTTCTCCTGTTCTTTGTATGCCCCACCCCCCACTGAGACATTAAGCTAAAGTTTCTGAAAGTGTAACCTGCCTGAGGTCATTCACCTGTAGCTCAAAGAAATTGCATTGCAGTGCCTTTTTGTTCCTTTGTTCTTTGTCTGGTCTTCCCCCCAGACATTAAGCTAAAGTTTCTGAAAGAGCCGCAAATTTATTGGATTTATTTGATTGCATCCCTGCCTATCTAGCCTGATATCCAGTTCAAAGTCACCCCCACCCAGGGACTTTTATGCAAGTCTTGTTGATGTGTGGAAAGTCTTGAACTGTGCATAATGATCATTTCATCAAAGAATTACTTTGTTCATCTTCTCACTGTGCCATAACTAAGTTAGCATATGAATTGGCACAAGGGGTCCACATGACCACCCCGATGTATGTAAATAGTAGCAATCCTTATAGAGCAACACATTATTTTCTAATATCATTTCCAGTAATTTAATTATTAAAGAAATCATCCTATTAGTTAATTCACTATGTGTATTAATATATCGTATGACATAGTCAAGTCCTATATCATCTGGTATAGTAGTAAATAGTGAATTCACATAAAAAGAAACAAAATAAAACGTTTCCATGTTATCATTATTGGATAAAAAATCAGAAATTGTTACGAAAAAATCTTTAGTATCTCTAAGAACTGTATTAGATTTTTCTAACATTGCTTTTAACTGCACTTTGATGTAAATAGAAAAAGGTTCTGTAAGCTATCCATTCCCTGAGATTATAGGTCTCGGGGAGTGGATCTGCAGAATTCTTTGTATTTTAGTAAACCTCTTATTAAAGGTACAACTGGATTTTCAACTAAAAAATATAACTCTTTGGAAACACTTCTTAGCATCAAACATTCATAGAGTTCATCCTTTAGATGCATAATGATATTAGTTAAATCATTCATGGTAATCTTTTTATCTGTGGTATCATCTGATAATATAGTAAGCATTTTTTGCTCATAGTAATTACTATTCATTAAAACGATGGCACCACCTTTATCAGCTGGTATAATTGTTAGTGCCTTGTTATTTTATAAGGCATTAAGTGCTGCATATTTATCTCTAGACTTGTTTTAAAAACATTTATTTTTATTTTTAACACTAAACCCTGTATCCCTATATTCTGTGAGATCCTTCTCACATGCTATAGAGAAGGCTTCAAAGAGAGGCTGTAAATGAGGAATATAAGAGCTTGGTATTTAGAAGTATTGGTTGCTTGCTCAGTGCTGTTAAACATAAGCTTCAGCATTAAATTACGCATAAACAATTTAATGTCTATAATAGTGTCACATGATATTGCTACAAGTGGCAGGAATATAAGAAAGTCCCTTATTCAAAAGCTTTTGGTCTGTATCAATCAAAACATGATCTCACAAATTATAGATGATTGACTGTCCTTGTTGTTCCACATCTTCTTTAAAGTAGGAGGTTGTGTCCGATCAGTCAACCATACTTGTCTCTTCCTTCCAGGTTGACTGATCTCACTGGCTTCGATGTATCTCTTACAGGCAGAGAAAGGGGTGGAAAAACCTGCAAATTATCGATACTAGTAGATGGGATGGTTGTCTTTCTGACATGACTAGAAGAAGTCTGTACAATGGGTAACTCAAAAGCAGCTCTTGCATTTTCTTTTTCTTTATGTCGAATATTTTCTCGGGCCGAAGGAACAGTGCCACCAAAGCTAGTCCCTGCAAACTCTTGAGAGAAGGGATCAACTAGGCCCTTTTCCTTTTTTTCCATGTAAAAACACATCCATTTTTTAAAATCAGTAATGTCTCTAAATAATTTATTTTTCTTTTGCATCTGCAGCTTGTTCTCATATAAAGATATACTACTAGCTATTTCCTCAACTGCTAATGCTGCAGCTTCAGCAGAAAATGTATGTGTCCGTTGTTTATTTTCAGTCACATTAATCAAGCCTCTTTCTATTGGCAGAAAGTAATCAATAAGTAATTTAATATATTCACACCCATATCTATGTTTAAATGTTGTCACTTAGCTAAAAGATAAGGATAATAATGCCTATATATATATTGGAATTTTATATATTCTTAAGCCTCGTAGAATTACCTTAAAGTGGAGGCATGCCTCAAGATGCAGTCTCTGCAGTGTAGCTTCTTTAGTCTGCGAGCATCCTTCGTCGGTTCTCTTAGCATACTGTTGAACATTTCAGAATCAGCAGCCATGGGGCTAACTCATGTATTTATGTTAGCATACTCGTACTGCAGCAAGGGGTTATTACCGATTCTTGTAAAACAAATATTATTCCATTTGAGCATACTCTGTCCTCATGGAGAAGGATTAAAGTCCAGTTCAACTTCCACACCTTCTGCCATGCCCAGTGCTTCACAAAATTTCCACCAGAAAAAAACGTAAAATGTAAGCACAAGTTAAATGGAGCAGTAATCCAAATAGGTATACCTAAAGCAACAACAAAACTGTACAAAGACACAGCTGAAGCATTTATAATATTTGTTTAAGAAACTACTGTTAAAAAGGAATATAAACAAAGTTTAAAACAAAACTGGTCTCATAGAAAAGAGTAAGCACTTTCACATATCAGTGTATGCTTCTTCAGACTTAATTAACCTTGTCATGCAGTATCCTTAAGAATACAATCATAAAATGAAATAGCTAATAGCTATAAATGCTTCGGCTGTGTCTTTGTGCAGTTCCGTTGTTGCTTTAGATATCCTCCAACTCACCAAAGACTTTAGGATTTTATAGGCCTTCCCTAGAATTCTATGAGCCTCAAACTATTTTTATTCATTCTGTTAGTAATTCTTTACAATAAAAAATAACGCCTAGACCAAGTGTATACATTCTGTATTCAAGAACATCCCCATGTACCTCCCAACCTCTTCAAACAAGGTCTGCACAAAGCTGTAAATAATGGGGGGACAGAGGCCCAAAATAGGCACACTTTTTAAATATTGTTCTAACAAACTTTGAAAGTTGATAGAATGACAGTTTTTGCATTAGCATGAATTTTCTGAATGGTATGAAGTCTGAAACTCAAATGTCTGCCGTTATTTTATGACTTTGACCCTCAATGATTTGCCAGAAAAAGTACACTTTTATGAGAAACAGACCAAAAATATGAGGCAAAAATCTGGGCATTCTGTGAAAATATGTACAGCTGAGAGGTACCCACCACATTATTAGTGCTTTGTAGTAACTCAGAAAGATTACAGCAAGTGTACATGTAGTCTACAGTTTGTGGTAACCTTTGTGAATCCCCCTTGATATTTAAGGCTGCAAGAAAATCAGTAGGAAAACTGAAATTAAAAGGAAGAAGGTATGAGTTATGATTGTGTTGTCTGTTCACTCAGGATGGTGTACACTTAGAGTATACTTCGTGCAGGTTTTAAAGAATCACATAGCATAAAAATACAGAGTCCTGAGTGGGAAGAAGTAACTGAAAATTTAGGCTGTATATAAACGCATGCATGTTAATCTATATGGTATATAAAAAGGAAATACAAGCTAATAAGTACTCATTAATAACACTAAACTAGGGCTAGTCTAATGTATATTCTTCAAGCTTGAGTCAGCAGTAATACATATTTACGGTCAGCTGCCTAAATGCTCTACGTATAAATGCAGCTTAAACAAACCATCTGCAGATGTCCCTTTTCATTTATTTCTAAGTTAGATATCACTGTCTAAAAACAGATTAAAGTAAAGAAGCCAGTTCTCCAGACTGTTGTTAACTAGAATCTTTCCAGTGTCATATAATAAATTTGTATGACAGTTAGGACTGACCACAGTTGGTGGTTTTGCAATTGAGTATCTACCAGATATTTTGACATGATGAAATCTAATCATATGGACTGCAATAAATTCTGAATTTGTGTTCAGCTATGGACAGTCATGAAAAACATGTCTCCATGTTCTCTGATTATGCAGCATAGATCTACGTTGTACAGATAGATAAGGGACCACTTTAGGTACACTGGATTTAAATGGCATTATGGAAGAGATTCCATGAAAACAACTTCTATAATGCAAAGAACTTGCAACGTGTAAGATTTTAAGTAGCTGCTCCACAAACTTGCTGTTATTGGGAGGGTGGCCTAATAGTTAAGGTGTTTGCCTTACAAACACAAGGTGCAGGGTTTGAGTCCCACAACGGATAATTGGCTAAGCTTAAAATGGCTCGCAAGGGCAGTTAGCTTAGTACTAATCTATGAATCTATTCAAAACCCATGTGGTTATAAAGATTGCAAAAAGTGGTGTGGCATATTACCTAACAATTTCTTCGGGTATTTATTCAATGCAAAAAATACCAGCTTGGACGCTAGATAATCTGCTAATAAGTATAATATACTCTCAGCAGTAAAATCTTGTCAATTAAAATAATGTCTGAGTTGCAACTATTTTATTTGTTCTAAATGACACCTCCATGTCATTTTTTTCTACAATCAAAACCATGTTTCCTGAAATAAATTCTGCCCTTTATCTTAACCTTCTTTTGCACCAAAGCTTCAAACTATGTTCATATCAGCAAGTGAGAGTCCAACACTTGAGGCCGTATTATTTAGACTGCAGATAGTGAAGTAGCGGCGATTTTTAATGAGGTAGATACGCTGATCTCAGTAGACCATTTTCAGCAGTTGCCCATGTCCAAAGCAGCCAATTTAATTCAATTTTCTGTTAATTTAATTCCTTAAAATATAAATGTTTTACAACTGCAATAAAACAAATCAGATGTACAATATTAATATAATTTAAGTAATCAGGGAGCATGTCCAGCTAAAAGTGATCACAAACTAAATGGATGAAGATTCACCTTGGAGTTTAGATGAACCTTCTTGTGTATATGGTATTGAAACAGTCTGCTAAAAGAAGCCTTGGTCTCTGTTGTTGTAATTAGGAAAAGCAGATAACACTACCAAAACTGGGGCCAGAGAGGTAAAAGAGCATCTGTCAATGTTTTAAGCCTATATTTGACTACAAAAACAGTTTCTCACATGCTGACCTGAGTGAGTAAAATAGGGTGTTGATCTCAACCTCAAAGGCAATACACAATTGTGTGCAGAGCCCATTGTAAATGGAACCACCTATACTGAGCCAGAAAACCTCCTGGAGACCTATCAGGGCCTCTGGAATAACTATTTAACTGTAGCCTCCAAACAGGCTTCGTGACTCATGAATGGAGAAGGGCAACAGTCATCCCTCTGCACAAAGGTGAGCCATCTGCAGAACCTGGAAACTACAGATCCAAAAGTCTCACTAGTCTTACAAAAAGTCTCACTAGTCTTATATGTAAAGCCATGGAATGAATTCTCATGGAGATGATCAATAGAGATATAATAAACCTCCTGACACTGGACCCAACCCAGTTTAGTTTCGTCAAGGGCAGATCATGCCTACTCAACCTGGAGGACTTCTTTGAGAAGGCCACCAAAGCAATGGATGAGGGCAAAATCATTCACACTGCCTACCTTTGGATGGGAGGGTGGCCTAATGGTTAAGGTGTTTGCCTTGCAAGCACAAGGTACAGGGTTTGAGTCTCACAAGGGATAATTGGCTAGACTTAAAATGGCTTGCAAGGGCAGTTAGCTTAGTACTAATCTATGAACCTTGACCTGGCAAAGGCATTTTACACAATACCCTACTTAGGCATTGTTGACAAACTCAAGAAGTTAGGTACAAACCCGTATGTCACCCGGTGGACAGCCAACTGGCTCACAGACAGGACCTAGAAAGTTAGCATAGGGGAGTCCACTTCTACAGAGAGGCCAGTCACAAATGGAGTCCCTCAGGGATCAGTCCTTGGACCGCTCCTTTTTGTCATTTACTTCTCAGAAGTCAACGCCAATGTCAGTGGTCTCTGGCTGACTAAATTTGCAGATGATTGAAAATTAGGAGCTGTCATTGACTCTCACACTGACACAAATGTTCTCCAGGAGAGGCTGACACAGACAAATAACTGGTGCCAGAGCCATGGACTAAAACTAAATGCCAAGAAATGCATAATAGTATGCTTTGGGAATTCATCCATCCCTGGTAGCTATCATATTGACAACACACCACTTAGAGTTGACCCAGTAGTCAGGAACTTAGGGACACACATAGATAGTAATCTAGCCTTTGATCATCACGTGTCTTCAGTAGTGAGGAAATCATTCTATGTTGCTCAACTGATAAACAAAAGTATGGCATCTAAGTCCAAGGAAGTCATTGTTCAACTGTATTCGGCATTCATCAGACCTATCATTGAGTATAATGCCCCCTTTGGTATGTACCTCTCTAGGCATATCCAACAACTGGAACATCCACAGAGGTTCCTCACTAAAAGAATACAGGGCATAAGTAATATGTCCTATGCAGACCGTCTCAAGGCCCTATCCCTGTATTCTGTCTACAGGCTTTTGAGGGGAGATCTATGACTGGCATACAGGGCATTGTCAGACCCCACTCTGATGTACTTCCTGCATATCCACAAAACAAACAGTACCAGAATTACCCATTCTAAAGACTTAAACGTTACCTGTAATAAAAATAGGAACTCCTGGAGAGATAGGTATATATCCCAGAGACTACCCCGTCTATGGAACAGGCTCCCCATCCATGTGAAGCAGAGTTCCTCCCTATCCCAATTCAAGTGCAACTTGGACAATTGGATGGCGCAGTGGTGCTGTGGTAGCAATGTTGTCTCACAGCAAGAGGTTCTCCGGTTCAATTCTTGGCTGTAGTACCTTCTGTGCAGAGTCTGTATATCCTTCCAGCATTCATGTGGGTTTCCTCTGGGTGTTCTGGTTTCCTCTGTCACATTACAAAGACATGCATCTGGAGCATTTCTGTCAGGGCCTCCACTGAAAATTAGCTCCATTCCAAGTCGGACTTTCCTGGTAAACAAATGTTAAATAAAAAGTAATAAAATAAATACATCAGGTGGGGAACCAGAAATTCATCCCTGGTTTGGCACCTATATCTGTGATGCAAACAGGTAACCTGTAAATGGTTCATCTCCCAGACCCATGCTTACAATTATCAAGGGTATCAGAACATGTCAGAGATTTGGGATGCATGGCTAGCCTTAAAAAGGCCCTTGTGGTCGTTAGCCTTGTAAACACCTATGAACCTATGTGAGACAGGCAATATCCATATCTCACTACCAGAGGTATTCAGCATTACAGTAGTTAAGACATGGCAGTATAAATGAGGGAAAAAACATTGCCAGATTTGTAGAAGTAATCAGCTGTTTGATCCTGGAGATATTCTTTAGATGGAGGTAAGGTGATCTGACTGAATTAGAATAACAAGGAATACAAGAAATAGTAGAGCAGAACAAATATCTTTCAATACACTACTGCAATAAGAAATCTACAGAGGATAACTACTGCAGTAAGAAATCTACAGAGATTGGCTACTGCAGCAGTGATCATTTGAACATCTACTGTTATGGTAAGTTTAAGTTACACAATTGTACTATGTTAATCATATTGATGACTGCTGCAGTAGCCTTAGTTATTTGGGTAGATTACCTTAGCTAACTATATTTGGGAGGTGGAAGGAGATGAGTTCATGAGCCCCTGGAGAATGGTCCCAGGAAAGCTTGATCTGGACCTAGACATGGAATCAAGCTTATAGTGCTTTGTAAAAGTATGTACAGAGGGCAGAGTAATACTTCTAGAATTCAGCCCTTTCCAAAAACCACAGATGAAGCCAGGGCCCTGGTAGAGTGGACCTTGACCCTGCCACGAATAGCTTTGTTATAGTTAGTATAACAAAAGGTGATAGCCTTAGACAACCATTTGGAAAAGTCTGTATTGTCACATGTTGTCCCTTGTTCTTACCTTCACAAGAAATTAATCATTGATCCAAAGATCTGAAAAATTTAGTTCTGTCGAGATAGTACCTGAGTTGTCTATGGACATTCTAGGTATAGCATATTGTTTCACTCTCATTTTTAGGTTTGGCTTAAAGTAAACCTGAATACCACTTTATGCATAAAAGAAGGATTAGCTCTCAAAGGAAAGCTGTCCCTCTGAAAATGAGAGAGTGTTGACTCATCATAAGAGCTTGCAACTCATATACCTTTCTTGTAGATGTCAGAACAATCAGTAAAACTGTTTTCCATGTTAAGAACCTCAAGTCAGCCAGATTAGCTGGTTCAAATGGAGCAAGCATTAGCTTCCTAACACAAAATTAAGATCCCAAGGAGTATCCACTAGTTTCCTTGGAGGCCCCTTATACAAAACCCCTTTTAAGAGCATTTTTACATGAGATTGCATTGAAAGAAGAGGATCCATAGGCAGAACATGCTTATATGGCCGACAAATGAACATTAATATAGGAATAAGAAAGGCCATAGAATAGTAAATCACACAAATATTATAGAACCGGAGAACAATTAGCCCTGAATGGGTACTGGCTATGATGCTGGCATCAAGTAGAAAACCTTTTCCATTTGCTAATATCTGGAAGGCACAGTGGTGCAGCAGTTTGCATTGTCACCTGACAGCAAGAGGTGCTCTGGTTCAATTTTTGGCTGGGGTGCCTTCTGTGTAGAGTCTGCATGTCCTCCCTGCATTCATGTGGGCTCTCTCCAGGTGCTACAGTTTCCTCCACCATTTCAAAGACATGAATCGGGAGCATTTCTCCCTGGGGCTTTGCTGAAAATTTGCTCGTTTCAAGTCAGACTTTCTCAGTAAACAAGTGTTAAATAAATAAATAAAATAAATAATATGTGATTTTCTAGTAGCAGATTTTCTTGCTTCCATTAGTACCTGCTGCACATCCTCAGTAAACAGGTGCCTAAAAGGAATTATATCACCAAGCCAGTCGATTAAAGTTGACTGATGTTAGGATGTATCAACCACCCCTGTTCTTGTGTGAGTAAATCCAGTCTGTGAAGAAGCTTGTGGAAATTGCCCTTGATTATTTCCAAAAGAAGGAAGAACCACAGTTACTGGGGACAGAAGGGAGTCATCACAATGATCTTGAGGGATTCCTTCTGAATCTTCAGAGGTACCCTGGATATTCGTGGAAAAGGTGGAAAGTAATACAGAAACATTCCTGTCCAAGGAAAAGAAAATGCATCTGTCTTCCATGGTTTCTTGCTTGGAGTCCTGGAACAGTATCTTTCCAGTTGATTGTTCAGAATGGAGGCAAAGAGGCCTGCTTGAGGGACTCCCCACAGATGGATCAACTCTCTAAAGACTCTCTGATCTAGTTTCCATTCGTGAGGGTCTGCCCTGGTCCTACTCAGCTTGCCTGCCACACAGTTTTGCTTGATAGAATGTAGAATGCCTGTAGAGTGGTATTGTGCTGTGAAGCATATGTCAATCTAACATGGCTAGTCTGCAAAAGGGGTATGACCTGGTTCCCCCTATGCTTACTGATGTAGTACATGACTCTGGTATTGTCTGTAACCACTTGAAAAGGTCCTGGAGACCAAAGATGGTTCAGAGAGTTGAGTGCCTTGATCAGGTCAAGCATCTCCTTGATATTTATGTACTTGCATCTGTCCATGTGTCCCACATCTCTTATACTTTTATCTCTTCTGAAACATCTCCCCAAGCAAAGTCCATAGTGTTTGTGGTAACTGACTACTTTGGAGCAAGGAGGGAGAAGGGAAGACCTAATTTAAGGATATCTGTTGTCTCCAAGAAAAGATTTCTGTTCTGACAAACTCCAGCACTGGGATTTGAAAATATAAAGAGTGTTGATGCTGGGACCAAGGAGATTTCAGATACCACTGAATGACCCCTGGAAAGGAAAAGTTTCCTCACACTGCCATCTGTAGCTTTGATGAAAGATTTTCTGAATCCATTTGTCTGAAATACTCTGTTACCAAACAGAAAAATGGAGATTCAAACATTCTGGAAAAATAAAGGGGGCAGGGTCGGAGGAGGTCACAAAGTCTCTTGAATAATCATTCATAGAATTTAAAATCTCACTTGTAACATCATCTGGGAGGTTCTGAGAATGCAGACATTCAAACCTCCTCAAAACAGTACCAATGGCCATAGCCATGGAGAAAGTATTAACAGAGTCATACACACACTGCAAACAATGAGTAGTGCAGTAGCAGAAACTAAGTTATTTGAAGAAGACTTTCCTTACAAGAAAAAACTGCAGATATAACATTCCTCATACTTTCACAGTTTGTCAGATGAAATACTAACACATGAGCGTGGCAATTCAAATTTCTGAAAATCAAAGTTACAGAAATGCACACTTTTTCTCCATACCTATTCTTATAAGAAAGAGAAAAACTGTAATTAACTAAGTGCTTAGCGGCAGTGGGATCAACTAAAGTTATAGCTGCTGGGTCAGGTTTGGAAATAGCATATAAATATTTAAAAGGCTGAGGAATGTTATACATACTAAAAGGCTGAGGAATGTTATTCATACTATCTGCTTTTTTAGGTGCAGCTGGCTGACTATGAGGAAAATTGCGGTCAATAACACACACACACATTTCCTCTAAAACAGACAGAACAAGAGGAATGGCTGTAGGTTCTGGAAAAAACCTTCAGTAACAACTCATAGTATTTTCTGACAGCATTAGTTTCAGAGAAAGAGAAACAAACATAGTGAGAATCATAAAATGAGAGCTCATCTGAGTCTGAATCTGAATCAGAAATCTGAGGATAAAATCCCTGTATCCATCCCTGCAGCTTCTTTTCCAGATTCAGAATCCTGAATCTCTTCAGAAAAGAGGAATCCCTCTTTCTTTTACCAGAAACTACTTTACAAGAAGGGTCATTAACCTGAACTTAACCCCGAGATAGACCCAGTAAACTACTCATATCCTAAGAAACTCAAAGAGGAGTAGATATCTGTTTGCTTTTCTGTTTCTGACAGGAAAAATGGAAACAGCTATTACTAGTGACTGTAGCTGCTTCCCCAGGGATGGACACAGCATTGTGAAATAACAGTGAAACCTTCACTGTTTCCTGTCTTAGGACTAACAAGAGAGGGTCTCCTTGACCACTGAGGGGACCCTGACAGCCACAGAGGACATGACTAAGAGCCAGTATACAGTAGTTGTAGGCAATACACCAGAGGGATCCAGGGAAAAGATGAGTGGTCTGAGGTACAACAAATGGCCACAGCAGAGTCACCTTTCAGCATCTGAGGCAAACTGCTAGCCTGCTGAAGTGGCAAAGGTTGTTTGCTTATTTTTTCTTTTTGTGGCTGGAAGAAGAACCAGTCATGAGGCCAGTAGTCTACTCCATGGTCAAGCCGAAATTGATGCCTCTTTGCAGGGGAAGACAAGCAGCAATTGCCAGTAAACACTACCAGTCTACAGTTGACAGAGTAAAAAGCACTTTAAAACACCATGCCAGACCCACAACAGTAAAATAAACACAATTTCTCCACAGAAAAAAAAATTTTTCAATTACTTTACCCCACTTTTAAACTGACAGAAAAAATGAGCACTCTACTTAAAAGTGCATTACAGTCTTGCAAAAGTCTGTTAAAATACAACACTCCTAGATTTAAAATAACTTTCCTGAAGAGGAAAGTAATAAAACAGCAACCAAATCATTAAATGGCAGGTTTTTTCCACCCCAAAGGGCACTTATCTGTCCAGGAAAGGAAAAAACAAGCCAAGTGTCGAGCCTTGAAGCCCTCAGAGGAGCATACTCTTCTGCAGCAGGAAAGCTGTGAAGGGCTTTGTGCTCAAACTTGTCTTTTAGTCAGCTAAGTTCAAGATGCAGTCTGGGTGCATGGAAGGTGCCCTGAAGCTTTGGAAGCTGGCCGGCTGTTACATCCTTGACAGGATACATCCCATATAGCTAAGACTACTGCAACCGTGATCAATGTGATGAGCATGTCTCTTTTTAATTTAGCTTTGTATATATCCACCATAAGAACTTAAAGTGAACCGCCCTGCAAGGATACAAATGAGGAAGCCCTGGAAGAGTGCCACAAGTGAAACTACAGGAGATGGAGATAACTTATACTGACTACATGGCTGCAAAACGTCAGGAGTAAGAAATATATCCAGTAATGGTAAAACATCACTGAGACAGCTGCCTTCTTGCAGTAGCTCTGATATATATACAAAAACATTTCAGAAGCTGAAGTTTTGATGAACTTGACTCAGTTCTTGAAATGTTGGCACTCGAAATGCTGAGTGCTAAAAAGCTAAAAAAAAAAAACCCCAAAAAAACCCAGAGAAGAGTGAATCTCAGATTGCTTTTCACGTTAAAACTTCCTTTTGTTGTGCAAGCCCCCCCCTGCACCCTACATGTGCAGGGCAAGCCCCTTACACCCCGCCAAACTTATTTATACCAACTGACATCACCATACCTCTGAGAAAAGGGAACATTACAAGAAATGGCATCTCGGACTTAGTATATATGAATCCGATCTTTCAAGCATTAAGTCTATGTATTTTGGGGTCCCACCATTTCAAATAGTTTCCATTTAACTCATTTTTATCCTTGTATGGAGTTTACATTTGATTGCTCATATATCTCCTAATTTGCATATTTTGTATGGACCTCACTTGTCAAGCTGGGCAGGTTCATGCAACTTTATCGATGGCTGGATACAGAAAGCTTAGTACAGATTACTGCATATCAGAGCTGTAAAAAACAGGTTAGCTGTAAGAACACTGGTAATCAGTGGAATTTTAAAAGGACACTGAAATCCTGCTGATAGCTGGATATTTGCAGCATAAATCTAAATTGCTTCTATTGCAATGAATTCTGTGTGTTCTAATAATTAGATGACGGTAAGGCAATTAGTCAAAGGCTGTATTTCAGATGGGAACATAGCACATGTTACACTGCAGCTTTACTTGATAGTGGAGGAAGTATGTTCACGAGGTCTATGCAAGCCTCTCATTAGCGATCTGCTTTAACTGAAATGCCCTGACACATGTCACCAAAGGATGATGGCCCCTTCTCTATAGGTTCATAGGTAGGTACTAGGCTATCGGCCCAAGGGCCTAAGTAAGCCTAACCAACAAGGTTCCCTGGCTTATGCCACCCAAGAAAGTTATTTTCCTATGCCCCTGTCGAACAAAGCCATAGAAGTGATCCCCGGGGTGTATTTCCTATTTCCCATCCACTCATCAAGATTTTTCTTGAAGAGTGCTAATGAGGAACTTTGCTTGACATAGATGGGTAGCTTGTTCCAGAGTGTGGGAAGTCTCTGGGACAGGATTCTATCCCTCCAGCATGTCCTGTTTATTGTGGTGACAAGGTTTAGGTCCCTAGAGCGTGTAGCTCGGAGGGATTGGTATTTCTTTAGGTGTAGCATGTCCAACAGCTCTAGGTTTGACATAGCTTTATATGTTAAGCAGAGATCACCTCGGAGTAGGCGATATGCTACAGAGTAAAGCTGGAGTTTTTTGAGATGGTCAGTGTAAGGCATCTGTTTGAAGCCAGTAATCCTCTTTGTGAGGTACTTCTGTGGCCTTTCTAGCTGCTGCAGATGCCTTGTGAGGTACATTCCAAAAGGGGCGTTGTACTCTATAATGGGTCTAATGAGTGTCGAGTAGAGGGGAACAATGACCTCTTTTTTTCCTGGATGAGAACCCTTTTGTGATGAGGTGTGCCACATAGAAGGATTTCCTGACTACTGTGATAATGTGATTATCAACGGAGAGACTACTGTCCACATACCAATATTTTCTGTGATGTTTAGAAGGAAGTTTGAGCAAGCAATATGACATCTCTTCTGCAACAAATGGAGAAAGCTGGACAGTTTGAAATGTTAATGTGTGTTTTGTTGTATTACTGTTTGTATACTTCTGAGATATTTTTTCCATGTAAAGGACTGAAGAAGTTCAGATTGTTTAATCTATGCGAACCGTAACTGGTTTAAACCACATATTTGAAAGTAGTGTCTCTAAACTTTATTTGAACTGTCTGAAATAAAATGGGCACACCTCCTGGCAAATCATTGCTATGAATTTACAGATTAAAGACTCCAAATTTCTTAAACAGCCCAAAGCAGGGAATAATCATTTTGAGGCAAGAAGTAAACAATGGAACAAATGACTAAAAGGTACAGTTGTGTGACTACACTGGTCAAAACAGTAAATGGTCAACTAATACAATAATTGGTGCAGGAAATTTTTATATGTCTGGGCTACAGATGAATGCATTATTAGCAAACCTCTCAACCTGTAGACATTGAAAATAGGAGCAAAGGCTCTTGAAAAGCAGAAGTATCCAAGTAAAATCAGAACATCTAATTAGCAGTAAGAATGCAAGATACTAATCAAAACTACATGTTTATAAACACAGACTAACAAAAATGGTAAACATATAAACATATTTCAAAGAGACAGTGTAAAATCTGCAAAGTCTAATGAATAGTATTAAAAAATTCTACTTGCTTTAGAAGAATGGAGATGTAAGATGTGTCTTCTCTTTCTTTAAATGATTGTTGTCACTGTTGTGTTGATCATATAATGTAGCTTTAAATGTACTAGACATCTTCAAAAATTATATGTGATAGAGGGAGTCAGAAAAGTGTATGAAGGGGTAAATCAATCCGGAACATAGGGACAAACTTCCAAAAATCGGGACATCCTGTGCATGGGTAAATCAGTCCTGAAAATAGGAATGTTCCTTCTAAATAGGGACAGCTGAGAAGCATACCTCTCAATCTCTTAGAGCAAGAAATCTGGACATAGCCATACATAATGGGGGCACAAAGGCCCAAAAATAGGAACACTTTTTAAATATTGCCCTTACAAACTTAGAAAAATTGATAGAATGACAGGTTTTGCATTAGCAAGAATTTTTTGAAGGGTATGAAGTCTGAAACTCAAATATTTATCATTATTGTCTGACTTCAGCCCTCAATTATTTGCCTATGGTTTGGCAGAAAAACACAATTTTATGAGAAACGGACCAGAATTATGAGGCAAAAATCTGCACATTCTGCTAAAATCTCTACAGATGAGAAGTATGTTGACAGGTTTGATTTAGTCGACCTGTCAGATTTTTTAGCAGTCAAATGGCCATTGCAATTTGGGGGTGAAGTTTTACAACATGACCTTTAGATGCCAGTGTGGTTGTAAAAGGGTGTGCACTGCTTGGATTTCACTATTTTCTTATGTGTGGCTAACAACGCTACTATACTAATTCTGTGTCAAGGCCCGAGAAAAGAGTAATTTCATAAAAAAATGTAAATAGAAAGCTCTCCATATCAGATACCTAAACATTATAAGAAAAGTAGCAGGACTAACATAAACAACACACACAGATTTTCTTATATCAAAAATGACAATGCAGTAACTTTATAAATTAGGCCATGAAATGCAAAATCTGTAAAGCATCAGGGGGATAAATGGTGAGACGTCATCCTGTAGTAATAATCCAAGTATGCAAATATCTACTATAATGATGACATAATCAATTATACAGTGCTTATTATAACAGACAGTTGTTGTTGTTGTTGTTGTATCTTTCGGCTTTTCCCGGATAGGAGTCGCCACAGCGGAAACTCCGGTCTGCTAATGATTGGCAGTAGATTTTTACGTACCGAGTTGCCAGCCCTGATGCACAACCTTCAACGAAGGTACGCCTGTTCATGCATGTCTCCACACAGAAGACGCTTTAGCTGAGAATCGAACAGGACAACGTCTTACTGTGAGGCGACAGCAGGAAATCATTATGTGTTTGGTGTAATACTAAACACAAGAGGTCCCTTGTTATGGGTGGGTGGTGTAAATCATGACCCACAGGACAGCCAAAGCAAATTATGCTCATTTTCTAGAAAGGATATCTAACTTGTAATGTTTGTTGAATGTGCAGATAAATGCTTTAAGTAGCAACCTAATACCAGATATGTCTGTGGATAAATATTCAAATATAGAACTCACAAATATTTCGAGCAAACGCAGTTTTGAACAGGCTGTAGTAGAGGTTTTAGTGGAAAACTTCTCCAGTCAGAGTTTTGCCATATTTGCCAAAACAACAAGTAATGCCATTAGCTAATAGCTTTGTTAAAGCCTGCTTAATTATTGGCCCCTTATATACTTTTGTTATTGTCAATTTTATATTTACTTCATAAAGGAAAGACTGCCTAATGATTAATTTTGGTTCTCGGGGCATAGCATGTAGACGTTGTGTGAGCATCTATGCAATACAAAATAATTTCTCATGGTTTTCTTTTAAGGAAGGAAAACAGGTCGTTGCTAACATTTATTCAAACTAATTTCAGTGATGATTTTAAGCATGAAAGAGGGGTTTGGTTTCAGACTCCCTGTCATTGTGGAAAAGTATATAACATGCTTTATACATTAAAACCAGTAGTTTGCAATTCACTCTAAGTGAGGTAACTGCAACTCAGCAAAGAGTTTTCAAAGATAAGAATGCAATGTCTGTTGAATTAATGGGTAATGTCAATTTTTCAGTAAAATTAAAACCTCAGGCAGACGCCACTGAATACATAAGGTACATAATCATTGAACAGTTCTATTGGAGGCATCTGTAGCTTGACAGACAATCCAGAAAAAATGCAGTGTTCTGATTTAGCAGTGCATTATGGGCATTGTGGACAGGGTGTAGCAACCTGGGAATTTTTGTATAACAGGTAGTGCTGATGCCTGTGGCATCAGTCTTGCTTGCTCCTGATGCCAAAGCTCTATAATATCGGGTCTAGTTGTACAGTTGACTAGTTATGGAAAGACTGCAATAAAAAAGAAAAAAAATCAGTGTTTGAAAGCAATCAGATTTATTAACTGGAATGGCATCATGGTTAGTGAATGTTTTACAACTCACACTAAGACAGAGCAGTAGTAGTGTACTGTTGAACTCTATTACTGTACCTTGTTTCACAGATGTAAATTAGAAACCCTTAAAGATGGATACAATCTCCCTGGGATATAAAAATACCAGTTTTATGGTTTTGATGCAAAAAGTTACATTTGCATTTAATGTTTTGTTAAGGACTTCCCCTTGAAAATTTTCCTGAAGATAAAAATTCCTGCAATGATATCATTAAAGACTTAACCTGCAATGCCTCACTATCAAATTAGTGCATAAGCTACTGTATTTCCATGCTAATTGATGAAATGGGAGAGTCTTATATCCTATTTGACAAGTTGTTAGCTATGTTATGCACTCAAAAACGGCACGACAAACAGGATAAAGGAAAAAAACAACAAAGCCGGGAACTAGGACTCAACACAAAAGACTTTAAAATAACTTAAAAACAAAACAAATAAGTCAAGTAAAACAGTCATACACAGTTCGATGAAGCGCTTTTCGTCTAGTCAGTCACTAGACTTCTTCAGATATAGTATGTAGAACAACTTCCTTTTAAATACTCATTCCTCACCCTATTTACTGATTAGTTAATTACTCAATTAGATCCAACTACTTAATAAATCAACTACTGTTTAGTGGGCACACTTATAAATGTCTAGAAAATTATTAAATAAAATAATGTAATATTACAGTAAGCACCATACATCAATACCTGACTATATACATATAAAAACATACTAATTTGTTGAAATATGTATACAGAAGTGAGTTAATAATGATAGTGATAGTTTAATGCTACAATATTTACTGTATTTTCATCCTTGACAGTGCTCCTGTTAGTGTTACTGTACTCATCATAGTTTAAACTATGTTTACTCCATTTTTAAAGGCTGTTTTGAGACAGCTTAAACATATGTAAACTTACATATGTTATTTAACAATGACCCAAATCTTCGGACGAAAGTAGTGAGGGAGTAATCTGAAGAACGTACTTGAAAACTAGAATACAAATTTAGTTAGACAACCGGGTATGACTTGATGCAAATCATGCAATTATTGTAAGGTTATGGATATTAGCTCCAATTTCAACAACAAGGATAGATGTTACAGTACATCTTCTGGAAGGTTTAACTGTAACTCCACCTACATAGTTTACTTAGCCCAATGCCAGGCATGTACTGCTTTCTATATAGGGAAGACGGATTGTAAATTAAGGTAACGGGTATATGAGCACTTATATAACACCAGAAAGGAGAAAATGGAAAATGCATTAGCTAACCATATTAAGTCAAATCCTACCCACTTATTTAAATTGAGGGCAATCGATCATATCAAAAAAAATTTTAGGGGAGGACCAAGGTCCCTAATATGGAGAGACTGGAATTAATGTGGCAATTATGCTTGGATGCATGCCACTTTCCAGGCCTCAACGAGACATGCTCAATTCAGTACCTCCTCAGATTAAAGAACTTAACAAGATAACTATAGGGCAGAGTCTTGGAGTTGGAATTTCTAATGCCCACTAGCATCGGACCCTAACCAATACCACAATCTCCCCTACAGGTCTGGAATTAATTCATTTAAGACCAAAGAACTAAGTGGGCCAATGACAAGCAAGGCTCAAAGATGCATATTTGTATTACCACCATTCAAAGTATATTAGTAACAAGACTATTTTGGTACTAGGAGGAACACACACACTGGTAGTTTTGTTACAACTGGCGTCCTGACTAACAATAACAACTTTTCAGTATTAATAGTCAGGAGAAAGGTAAACCTTTAAAGAAACTTTAAAGAAATTCCAAAAGGCAATTTTAGGTAATTCCTATAACCGTTGTATTAAATAGAACTAGCCACACACTAATGTCTATGGCTTACCCTTCACCATTCTAGGTTTACATATGTTTAAGCTGTCTCAAAACAGCCTTTAAAATGGTGTAAACATATTTTAAACTAGGATGAGTACAGTAACACTAACAGCAACACTATGAAGGATGAAAATACAGTAGAAATTGTAGCATTAAACTATCACTATCATTATTAACTCACTTCTGTATACATATTTCAACAAATTAGTATGTTTTTATATGTATATAGTCAGGTATTGATGTATGGTGCTTACTGTATTACTACATTATTTTATTTAATAATTTTCTAGACATTTATAAGTGTGCCTACTAAACAGTAGTTAATTTATTAAGTAGTTAGATCTAATTGAGTAATTAACTAATTAGTAAATAGGGTGAGGAATGAGTATTTAAGAGGAAGTTGTTCTACATACTACATCTGAAGAAGTCTAGTCACTGACTAGACGAAAAATGCTTCATCAAACTGTGCATGACCATTTTACTTGACCTATTTGTTTCATTTTTAATTTATTTTAATTAAAGTCTTTTGTGGGGTGCCCTAGTTCCTGGCTTTGTTGGGTTTTTTTTCCCTTTAGCTATGTTATGCAGGTAGAAATCAAGTCCTGCATTGAAAATTAAAAGGTGTGATGAATTATTCATGGAACCATAATGGAAGTAAGTAGCTGCTATTCTAAAACAAAATTTGCTAGGTTCTGGTCACTTTGAGTAATTTGCCATTGCATGTAAGTCATTGCCTACACTTCTATTGCCATTATTTTGGTGTGATCATAAAGAAAACCTGAGTGAATTGTGAAATTAAGACTTCAAAATTATACCATAATTTTAGTTTCTAAAAGCACTTACAGAAATATAATCAGAATTGAAATTACTGTAAACAAATATTCAGCAGTATTTAAGAAACTTTGCCATACTGGAGCCACAACAACCCATGAGTGCTGAACATTACAGACATCCAGCTAAAAAATCAAATGAGGACTGAAACTATTCAGAAATGTCATAATATATGACAGAAATGTAAAAAATGGAAACACAGGACATGCATATTTTATAAAGGTTTAGCAGATGTATTAAAAGACAGATATGTGCATTGTGCACTGCGGGAACATACAAAACAAAGTGCTTTGTAAACAATACACATTAGAATATGTATTAAAATGGCACAATGTGTATGAAAATATCTGTCCAGATGCACAAAATTTATATCCATTTTTTGTCTCACAAGATATCAGTCATGGCTGTTGACTTAAAAGACTGCTCAGGATGCCACAAAGATGGTCACAGTGACATAGTGTGGAAGTGAAAAGGTGGCAAGAAAAATCAAATGACAAATCCAGCATGTAGGATAATAAAAAAAATAATAAAATATTTGTGTGAAATCAGGAAATGACACTGGACTGGCTGTGATGGTGCAATAAAATGGCAATGGGAATGGATGATGACACCTATGATTTAATGCAACTAGAACTGTACAATGTGACTGATGATGGGCAATTTGTCTTCATTGGCCCAGGTATGGTTAGCAAGAAATTCAAAATGGAACTAGATACAAGAAGTGCATTGACCATGTTTTCCATTCAAGAGCATATGAGTCGTTTTCTTATATATGTTACAAGAAGGACAGAGATTGTTAAATACCCTTTTAAGGGGGAATACTGCTTCTGATGGTAAAATCCATGTGGCTGTGGAATATGAAGGGAAGGCACATTTAATGAGTTCACAGGTTCCTAGGTTTATAGCAAGGTTCTAGTCAATCTGTCTATATACATTGACAAGCCTAGCCAATAAAGAATATTTAAAAGTTCCCTTCAGCCTCAATGAGGGCTATACATGATAGATTAAGAATAAATTGAGGCTTCCAATTATTCCTACATTCATAGCTATGCAATTCAGTCTTAGGACTATGTGTGCCTTATCAGTAACCACCCCCAGGCCATACCTTCTTTCTTAAGAGGGGCTATGTCAATCGATTATGGTGTAAATTTGTGGGGACCCATCCAATCATCTAGGTTCTGTCTGACGGCAGCTAGTGAATCATACTGTTTAACTTGCAGGGGGAGTCTGTTCCAGACGTGGGGAGGTGTTACGTGATAAACATGTCTCTCCGCTGTGTTTTATCTGTCTATGGGTGTTAGTAGAAGTATTAGACTTGGTGCAGATACAGGAAATCAAGGACAGCTGAGTCTATAAGTGTCACAGTGACCTAGGCATAGGTCTCCACTCAAACATCTGTAAGACACTGAATAAAGGGACAGTGCTTCTATCCTATCCTAGTAGATCAGGGTCTTTAAGTCAGTGCTTGTCTTGGTTAGGAATCTGTGTGGTTGCTTCATAGGTCTAGTGAGGTGCATCCCAAATGGGACATTATAGCCAATAACTTGCTTAATTAATGCTAAAATTAAGAAAATGATGACCTCCTTAGATGTGGATGGTATGCTTTTGGAGATTAGTTTTACTGAGCAGAGAGATTTCCTGACTACTGTTTATAAATTATCAAAAGATAGAGAGTTATCAATCCAAGTTCCAAGGTCCTTTACTATTTTTCATTTTTTAAAGTTGCATTAGCAATTCAGTATTCTAAGAGGAAGGATTCTTTACCAAATGCGATAATATCAGATTTCTTTTCATTTCATTTTAGCCCACTTTCAATGCATCAAGAGTTTTTGAGGGAAAGTTATTGCTGGAGGGGGTTGGAAGTTCTTGCTGGGGGGGGGGCAAATATCAGAGGGCAACTTAACAATAGCTTTCAGTTTGAAATCATCTTCAAATGTCATAAGGAAGAGATCCTGGCTCCCTGACTGAAGACCAGAAAATTAAATGCCAAAAAGGAGGGGTACCAACACTGGTCCTGAGGGACATCACTACTCATCTTCATACTTTCTGATGAGGCGGCTGTGACTCATACTGTATGGGTTTTGTCTTTTAGTTAGTTTGCTATACATCTTAACATATAGGGATGCATTAATAAATTGTTTAGCTATCTTCTGATGCCAGCCTGGGATATGGTGCTGAATATCTTGGCCAGGTTTTCATTAGTGGTGTGCAGTGCATGGCCACTGTCAACTACCTGTGCAGCCCTCTCAAAGACATTAAGCAGATTTAATAGGCAGGGTCTTCCTTTAATAGAGCAAAACTGTTGATGGTAAAGTCTAATAAGGCTTTTGATATTATAGTTAATGAGATTAGTTGCAATGCATTCCATGACTTTGAAAATGAGGCTGGTCAGACTAACTGGTAAAACTAATAAAACTGAAAACAGAGTCACAGTAGCAAAAGGCTGAGATGAAAACTTTAACTCGTAAGCACTTTCGTTCATCCAATTAAAGTGAATTTCTTCAGACAAAATAAAAGCAATCTACTCCTCTCTTTATACATAGTTCTAGTCACATGACCCATTAGTGTTGTTAAATCAGTTAAATCAGTTAATATTTAGAAACATAAACTGATATAAAATATATATTCATATTTATATATATATATATATATATATATATATATATATATATATATATATATAAATTACAGGCTACAACTGCTGCAACTATAAATAAACCTAAACATATGAAATTCTATTCATTCATAAAAACACATATTCTAACACTTCAGGTTCTTTAGTTTCAATAAACAAGCAATAGAACATTGGTCATTTAGACCTGCAAAACAGTAGGTATTTAACATCAATTTCCACCATAATTCCTGTCTTTCTAAATGTAAACTAATTGAACCCCCCAAAAGTTCTTTGTCATTTGTTCAATAATCCTGAATTTTAAAAAAATGGCCCAGATGGTTTTGAGCCTGCCTTGCTAGGGCATTATTTTCCTTCTGCTTATTAATACTGTAAATGTGTTCATAAATTCATTCTCTTAATTTACAATCAGTCTTGCACACGTAAAAGCTAGCACATGCTTGGCATTTTCATAAATAAACCACACTTTTTGAATTACAATCAAATTTATGTGGTGTTGAAAGCTGAATGTTACCAACCATGTAGTCTCTCCCTACATCTATAAATTTGAAAACTCCAACAAAGCTAGAACGTCCACTGAGTGACCTCCCAAACCTCTTGAATGTCACTCAGTGGAAGTTCTAGCTTTGCTGGAGTTTTCATTTTGTTTTTACTGATTGTTTTTTCAGTGACCTTCTTACTTATTGTTTTAGTTTGTTGTTTGGCATATTTTTGCAGTGACTATAATGATAATTAATGGACATCAGTTGGGTATAACAGCCCTTTGTTTCTAATGCTTAGTCAAACACTCTGCTTGTGCTGTGCTGACGAGGTCATAACAAGGCTGAAACAGCCCTGTGTTTCTAATGCTTTGTCAAACACTCTGCTTGTGCTGTGCTGATGAGGTCATAGCAAGGCCGAAATATGCATATCCACAGCTAGTGGGGTTTGGCTTTATTGGCCTGAAATTGTCCAGTAAAGTAAAGCAAGTCATGAACATTCAGAATTGCCAATTAACTGAAATACATGATGTTCATAAGGATCATTTGCATATATCCCATGTGCCTCTGATACAAGAGGTTTGGGAGGTCACTCAGTGGAGGTTCTAGCTTTGCTGGAGTTTTCATTTTGTTTTTAGTGATTGGTTTTTCAGTGACCTTCTTACTTATCATTTTACATCTATAAATTTGCAAAAAGAACATGCGTCGCATCTGAACATCCCAGCGTTTCTACTTGTAAATTTTGGTTCTCATTCCAAAATATTCTTTAAGTTGAATCCTTTTTTATGTACTATTCTAGGCTGATTCCCTAATTTGTCTCTACAGGTCATGTCTTCTTCTTAATTCTCTTGTTGGTGCTCCTCTTTCTAATAATAGCTCAACAACCCATTCAATTCCCTGTTCATGTGGGATAGATGTATACGGATCTTTTACATCAATGGTAAGAAAGTTATAATCACCATAAAATGTTTGTTGATCTATTTCTTTTAAAAATGCCCAAGAGTCCTTAAACATTTAGGTTCATAGGTTCATAGGTGTGTACTAGGCTAATGGCCCTGGAGCCTTTACAAACCTAGCCCATAGGATTACCCTGGCATCAAGCCACCCAACATTAGTTCCCAGTGCCTCTGTCGAGTAAAGCCACTGGAGTGATCCCAGGGCGAATTTTCTATTTCCCATCCACTCATCAAGATTTCTCTTGAAGAGAGCCAGTGAAGTGCACTGTTTGACATGTATGGGAAGTCTATTCCATAGCATGGGCAGTCTCTGGGTTATGAACCTGTCCCTCCAGCATGTTCTGTTGATTGTGGTAATGAGATTGAGGTTTCTGGTGCATGTGGGGCGGAGGGATTGGGATTTCTTTAGCTGTAGCATTTCTAACAGAGCTGGGTCAGATACGGCTTTGTAAGACAAGCAGAGATCGCCTCTAGGTAGGCTATATGAGACAGAGAATAGTTGGACTTTTTTGAGTCTGTCCATATAGGACAATTGTTTAAGGCCTAAGATCCTCTTTGTGAGGTACTTTTGTGGCATCTCCAGTTGTTGCAGATATCTAGTGAGGTACATGCCAAATGGGGCATTGTACTCGATGACTAGACTAATGAGGGAAGAGTAGAGGGAGACAATGACCTCTTTCTTCCTGGATGCAAAACCCTTTGTAATGAGATGTGCCACACAGAAGGACTTTCTGACCACAGTGGCAATGCAGTGGTCAAAAGAGAGGTTGCTGTCAACCTCTGTTCAAAGATCTCTTATAATGCCTTCTGTGGAACTACCATCGATGTGGTAATTCATGGGAACCAGGTTTTTTCCAAAGGGAATGACGACACATTTTTTGGCATTGAGCTTACAGCCATGGTTCTGACAACAGTCGTTGGTCTCAGTGAGGCCTTTCTGCAGGATGTCAACATCACATGGGGAGTTAACAATAGCTCCCAACTTGCAATTGTCTGTGAACTTTGTCAACCAGAGTCCCTTCTTGTTGGCCTGAACTTCAGAGATATAGATACCAAACAGGAGAGGACCGAGGACCGAACCCTGTGGGACTCAACTCATGACTGGTCGTCAGTCTGACTTAGAGTCAGCTACTTTCACACTGTGGGTTCCGTCTGTGAGCCAGTTTGCAACCCACCTAGTGATATAGGAGTTGATGACTAGCTTAGTGAGTTTTTCTATGATTCCTGAGTGGGGAATGTTATCAAAGGCTTTGGTCAGATCAAGGTAGGCTGTATGAACCACCTTGCCCTCATCCACAGCTCTGGTGACTGACTCAAAGAAGTCAACCAGGTTGAGCAGGCATGATCTACTCTTCACAAAACCAAACTGTGTGGGATCCAGAGTTTGGAGATTCCCTATATCCTTGTTTATTAGGTCCATGATGATGTGTTGCATAGCTTTGGATATCAGACTTGTCAGGCTAATGGGGTGATAGTTAGCAGGGTCTGTAGTCGCTCCTCCTTTGTGAAGAGGGATGGCTGTAGCAGAGCGCCATTCAGTAGGGACAAAGTATGAGGTGAGGCTGTGATTGAACAGGGCACACAGTTGTGGTGCCAGTTCACTCTGTAGTTCATGTAGAACACAGCCAGGGGTATTGTCAGGTCCCATAGAAGCTGTATTCTTGGCCTTGGACAGTGCTGTTTTAACCTGTGCAGCAGTAATACTGGGTGCCTGCCAATCTACTGGTATTGTGATTGGTCCTTTTGGGGGGGGGGGTAAAGATGGCACTGAATCTGTCACCCAGTATATTGGCAGTCTCTGTTGGCTTGGTATAGGAGGTACCATTGTGCAGTAGCTCAGAACAAATCTGGGTATTGCCATGGAGATTCTTTACATAGCTATAGAAGGCCTTGTGGTTGTCTTTACTATCTGCTGCAATTCTGTTTTCATAGCTAGCTTTAAAGGATTTGATGAGGGATCTCAACTTTTTGTTGAGGCTGATAAGGGAGTTTTTCCAGTCTTGGCACTTCACCTTGTTTACATCAGTTTCTTCCTTCTGTTGTAGAGGTTGTTTTTCTTTCGTGACCTATTTCTTAAGAATACTGTCAACTACTTTAGAACATGCATATTTAACTGAATTCCACCCATTTATAAAAGGGCATAAGGGGGGGATCGTATAACTTCTTATGAATTTTAGGCATTCCAAAAATAACTGGTGTAATGGGTGCTGACATAATTAAGTAGTTATACAGTTCAATATTTATCTGCCTACATATAAATAAATCCTCAATAAAGCCTCTAATTTTCGGTAGGCTCCATTGAGTTCATTCTGCGATGTAATTTCATAATTATCTGTGTTCAATAACTTCATCATTCTATTGTTATAATCCTCCTTAGTCATAAAAACCAGCCCCGTCCCTCGTCAGGTTTCATTATTCTAATATTAGTTACTCTTAGCCTATTGAGTTCATCATTCTCTTTTCTAGCTATATTCCCAATTGACCTCACAATATGTTTTTCATTCAAGTTATTCCTGAGGTCAACTTCACATAACTTTACTAAATAAAAACTTAAAATTCAATTTGCGAATAAACAATTTAAAAGCAATCAAAGTTGTTGCTATATTCGCTCTACGTGATGGCATGAATGTAAGTCCCTTGGCTAAAGTATTAATTAAAGTTTGTTGAATATCTACATTTGTAAAGTTATAGATAGCAAAGTCACCTTGAGTGTTGTGAAGTACAACTGGATATTTTGGATTCATTTTTCATATGTTTAGATTATGTTTAGGTTTATTTATAATTGCAGCATTTGTAACCTGTAAAAAAAAAAAAAAAAATATATATATATATATATATATATATATATAGATATAGGTCTAGGACTATTCACTGAAAGCACATTTCACTGATATTTTGGATATATATTACGTTCAGAAAAGAATAATTTATTGGAATTGCAAAATCCATACTTCAAAATATTTAAAATAGGTGGGCCCCCCACAACCCCTGATGTGGGGGGGGGTGCCCCCACAACCCCTTACTATATATACTAACTCCAGGGTCACACAACAGTGGGGAAAAGGCCGTATATAACTTTCAGTGAAATGTGTTTCAGTGAATTGTGTTTTCAGTGAATTTTGCACAGTCAAATGTGCTTTCAGTGAATAGTCCTGGACCTATATACACATATATATATATATATATATATATATATATATATATATATATATATACATATATATTTTATATCATAGGTTCATAGATTAGTACTAAGCTAACTGCCCTTGTGAGCCATTTTAAGCCTAGTCAATTACTCCTTGTCAGACTCAAACCCTGCACCTTGTGTTTGTAAGGCAAACACCTTAACCATTAGGCCACCCTCCCACTCACTGCACTCAGTCTCTTATAGACTTCAGTTTATGTTTTTAAGTATTAATTGATTTAACAACCCTAATAGGTCATGTGACTATTACTATAAAGAGAGGTGTAGATTGCTTTTATTTTGTCTGAAGAAGTTCACTTTAATTGGATGAACGAAAGCGCTTACGAATTAAAGTTTTCATCTCAGCCTTTTGCTACTTAGGCTGGTCAGACTGACAGGTGTATAATTTACAAGGTCAGTGGCATGGCCATTCTTATGTAGGGGCCACACAACTGTACTCTACCACTCTTCGGGGCCAACATTTGTTGTTAAATGTAAGTTAAACAGTTTATGGATCAACAAGGGTGTGCTTAGCAGTACTTATTAGGCATCCTGGTATATTATCGCGCCCCATGGAAGAAGTATATAATCATCTAGGTTTACCTTGAAGATGGAAGGGATGCTACATTGCTTGACATAAAGTGGAAGTTTATTCCAAATTTACTGCATATGTTGAGAAATGAATCTATGACACCAACACATTTTATTTACCTGATAATGAAGGTTTCAGTTCTTTAATTGGGTATTTGAAGAACCATTTGTTCTGTGAAGGAATAGGATATTAATGAGGGCCAGCTCCTTTATGGTTTTCAAGGCTAGATGCAATTCATTGTAGAGAAGTCTGTAAGAGACTGAGTGCAGAGAGAGGGCATGCACTCATTTCACAGAACTGAGAATCTTGATGTCATTGATTCATTTAGTTAGGAGCCTCTGACGTTGCTCAAACTGAGTAACGTGTTTAGATAAATACATGCCTAAAGCCACATTATATTCAGTAATGGGTTTAGCAAGAGATGAGTAAAGGGGAATTAAGATTTTTTAGCATCTAGAGTAGATATCTTTGGAAATGAGATAAACCATATTGAAAGCTAGACCCTTTAAACATTGTTTGATTTGAGCCTTATGTTGCCTATTGGGTATAATGTTGAAATGATTTCTTACCAGAATGAACTATGCTATATTTTTTATGAAACAAAACTACCGGAGCACACCAGCTTAGTTTCCAATAAAATAAAACTGATATAAAGAAAGGAAACAACACTGTACAAGCAGACGTTTTTTATAAACTTCTATAAAACATACAAAAGAAATAAATGAGAATGGTTATCACTTTTCACGTTTAATTTGAGGCCATTGTTGTTAAGAGAATTACTAATAAATTCTAATCCTTGTTAGAGTAATTCAGAGTTAGTGAAGGACCAAATAACAACACCCAATTTATAGTTATTTGCATATCTAAATAACCATAGACCAGGAATATTGGTTTGAATGTTTGAGAAATAGATATCAAATAGGAGAGATCCCAACAATGAACCATGTGGTATACCACTGGTAACTGTTTTCCTTTCAGAAGTGGCACCAATGACTGTAAACACACGATTCTGCAGCATATGGATTTATCTTCAGATTAACAAGTCTGTCATTAATGACTATAGAGTCAATCATGTCAAAAGCCATAGCTTGGTCCATATATGGTGCACATACTACATAACAACTATCCACCCCTTTAGTAACTTTTTCAAAGAAATAAATTAGTTTAAAAAGGCAGGGCCTTCCCTTGACAAAGCCAAATTGATAACTGTCCATACTTGAGATTTTTCATTGTCAATGCCCATATTAATGAGTCCTGAAATAATATGCTACATGACTTTACATATAAAGCTAGTGAGATGAAAGTGTTTATATTTACCAGGGCCTCTGGGTGGGCCACACTTGAGTAACAGTATTTCTAAACTTAATGAATGTAAGCTGTGGAGATGCTCAGATTAAAGAGGTTAAGTAAGGGATCATTTAGGGCATATTTGGTACAGATGATTATGTGACTTAATATGTTATTAGGGCCAATGGATGAGCTATTCTTAGCTTTTCAGAGGTCTGACAGAGAACTTAATAATAATAGAGGGTGGTGGAGGCTGTGAAATCTGTGGAAAAGTCCCTAAATATATAGGTATTTGATGGGAAATGCCACCAGTTTTAAAGGAAAAAGTCACACATTTGTGGTGTGATTAACAAAAAAAGATAATATATATGTAGGTGTGCAAGAGGTGGCCATATTTATGAGGACAACATTAAAGATATTTGAGCCCCAGTAGGAAGATTAACTGTTTGTACAGGGGAGTTATTATTTATAATGTCAATGAAGTTTTGAGTATGCCAGTGCATAGTTGAAATCTCCCAATAGAAAAGTGTTGAGGTAATGAGGTTCTCAGCTAAGGAATTTAGAAAGCTATCATGGTCAGAAAATGGATATATAGGGTGCTTTAAAACTGGCTATAAAGTGGTAATTAATCTTATATAGGGTGAGCTGGACATTAAGCATTCATTTTGGGGACCAGAGGAATTGATGGTAAGGTGACTATGTCCTTGGCAAATATTGATACTGTACCATGATTTTAGAAGATTTGGAGACTTGATAGGCACTAAACTGGAATAGGTGAAGTGCTTTCATTGTTCTGAAACAATGTCTTTTAATTCTACTTACATAATTGTGTTCAATTTATTGGATAGCCTCAAATTTTTGCATTTTTTAATTATGTGTGTTGCAATGGAAAGTGATCCCTGTTTATATGAGGAATACGCAAAAGATGAATTAGAATTCATATAACATTAAGAAGTTGCAGGTAGCAGACAAATCGAGTAGCAAAATAATTGCAAATGAGAAGCTTTCAAAATTGTTGGAAGTTGTCAAGCGATGCTTTGCCAAGGAAGTGAGCAAAATGAAAACACGGAGCCTGAAAGTAAACTACAGGATAACACTAACTCAAAATTTCATTAAGCTAGGATGGTGCCTTTTGATCTTAAGCCTAAGATGGATAACTGAATTGCTGATCTTTTACTTAAGGTAGAATGGAGAAATTGACCACAACTATGTTTTCTGTGCTTATGAGATTCCTGTATTTGTTCTGACTTAAGGATTGCTATTAATTCAATAATGCATACATTACAGTTTCACTTGTTAAGACCAGAGGATGTGGACACAACTCTGAATGAAGCACGTTGGGGGGAATAATGTTTCACGGAAGTGTCATGTCACAGGCATATCTAAAGATGGAACTTCAAAAAATGTTCCACACATTTCTTAACTATTACCCTAAAGGGCTGGCTCATTTCAATCATCGTATTTTTGAAGTGGCATCTGTTCTGACTAGGGCTGTCATGCAGTGGATAGCACTTTGGATGTCTAGTGAAAAAGAATCACATTTTGTCTGGCAGTTAATACAGGGTCATAAGGCTATAAACTGCTAGCAAGCTACTTCTGGGGGTACAGAGTTTGATTACTTCAGCCTTCATTTGTCTGCTGTGTGACCTTGATAAGTCACTTAACTAAATA
Source organism: Protopterus annectens (assembly GCF_019279795.1). Lineage (NCBI taxonomy): Eukaryota > Metazoa > Chordata > Ceratodontiformes > Protopteridae > Protopterus > Protopterus annectens. The sequence goes on from NC_056732.1 coordinate 1,347,807,324, forward strand.
TTGTTTTCGGGCAATTTGGTTAATTTGGGCTTGGATCCTCAATGGTTTGCTAGACTGTGTGCTTAATAACTACCTAGAAGCATGTTACAAAGAATTCTGACTCTGCATGCTACCTTGACAGTATCCTGGTGACAAATAAAAGGTCAGAATGACAAAGATCAATTTAGTGACATCTGCAGACTTCTTTACAGGTCAGATATGATCCTATACTTGGACAAGTACATTTTCCGCACTTAACATTTTCTGTTTTATGTCTTTTTATGTCTTTTTTATTGGGATTGGTCAAAACTCCATACACTTGTACTTTGCAAGCTTACAGTATGTTCCAGAATGGTTTCTCACTTTTTCCCACCGTGGTGGAATTATGAAGATGATGTATATAAATAAGAGGTATGAGGCTAAAGTCTCTCACACTGGGGCAGCAGGGGGAAGTTTTTCTTTTTATGCAAATTCAAGTTGTATTTTACAGCTTTAAAAAATCAGTGGAATGTAACTTGTGCTACGGTGAGTCAAATTACCATAAGATGAGCAATAAATATGTGGGAGCTTCATGTTAACAAAGAAAATATGACTTTTTTTTAAGAACAACATTTCTTACTTTGAATGTATAATTGACAAACAAGAGACTAAATCTCTCTCTAAAATGTCGGTTATGCTAAATATACAAAGGCTTAGAATGTATCACAAATAAAGTTTTTATTTTGCTTAACTCTTATCAAATACTCCTACCAAACTTATGAAGAGTTTTGCATTATACAATCTCGTTGCAGAATGGGTCAGTACCAAAGTAGGCAGAGGACAACAACAAATGGGTCTTCTTGGACATGAAGATAATAATCACTTTAGACAAATCTACTTTGAGACTGCCTTACTTACGGTATATGATTACAATGCAATGCCATCACTTTATCACAGGATCATAGGAAGTTAGTAGGTTATTGGCCCTGAGGCCCTTACAAGCCTAGACAAGGATTTAGCCTATGTTCTGACAAATCAGCACCCGATGCCCCTGTCCAGCAGGGACACAGGTAGAATCCCAGGGGTGTATTTTCTTTTCCCCATCCAGTTAGCTAGGTTGCGCTTGAAAAGGGTTAATGAGGTACTCTACTTGATGTGGAAAGGGAGTATATTACACAGAACGAGGAGTATCTGGGACACACATCTGTCCCGCCAACAAGTCCTATTGATGTCACAGACCAGATTAAGGTCATATGAGCGGGTTACTCGAGTGAAGCTTGACTTGCAGACATGCAGCAGTTCCATCAAGGCGGGGTCTGAGATTGCTTTGTATTTCAGACAGATGTCACTTCTGAGGAGTCTGTATGAGACTGAGTGGAGTGACAGGGCCTTTATCTTATTTGTGTAGGGTAGATGTTTGAGGTCCTGAATTCTCCTGGTGAGGAATCTCTGTGGTCTGCAGCTGCTGCATGTGCTTTGTGAGGCACATGCCGAAAGTGGCATTGTACTCAATAATGGGTCTTATAAGGGAAGAATACAGGGATGTTATGACCTCCTTGTCCCTGTATAAGACACCCTTACTAATGAGGTGGGCCATGTAGAAAGCTTTCCTTATAACTGAGGCAATATGGATGGTGCAGTGGTGCAGCAGTAACATTGTCGCCTCACAACATGAGGTTCCCTGCTTCGATTCTCGGCTGGAGTGCCTTCTGTGTGGAGTCTGCATGTCTTCCCTGCATTTATGTGGGTTTCCTCTGGGTGCTCTGGTTTCCTCCTACGTTACAAAGACATGCATCTACAGTGTTTCTTACCGGGCCTCCACTGAAAATTGGCTTTGTTCCAAATCAGGCTTTCCCAGTTAACAAATGTTAAATTAAATAAATATGGCGGTCAAAAGTCAGTTTGCTATCTACCTGGGTGCCCAAATCCCTCATGACTGATTGCATGCTTAGGACCTTGTTATTAATGTGATAATTTGTGGGGATGTCACTCTCCCCAAAGGGGATGATGATGCATTTTTTGGCATTCAGTTTGAGGCCATGTTTCTGGCACCAGTCAATTGTTTGAGTGAGACCCTCTTGGAGGATGTTCACATCACTAGGGGAATTGATGACAGTACCCATCTTTCAGTCATCTGCAAACTTGGTCAGCCATAGCCCACTGGTTTTGGCCTGCACTTCAGAAAATATATCCCAAACAACAGAGGCCTCAAGACCAATCCCTGGGGTACACCGCTCGTTACAGGTGTACTGCTTGAGGTGACTTCCCCTATTTTGACTAGGTGGGTTCTATCAGTGACCAGTTTGCTACCCATCTGGTAACATACAGATTGATGCCTAGTTGAGAGAGTTTATCTGTTATACCCGAGTAGAGAATAGTATTGAAAGCTTTGGCCAGGTCAAGGTAGGTGGTGTGCACCGTCTTCCCCTCATCCGTGGCTTTGGTGACTGTCTCAAAGAATTCAACTAAATTTAACAGGCATGACCTCCCTCTGATGAAACCAAACTGTGTGGGTCGAGTGTTTGGATGTTGCCAATGTCCTTGTTAATGAAGTCCATGATAATCTACTCCATGGCCTTGCAGATCAGGATAGTTAGGTTGGTGGGTCTATAATTTCGTGGATTGGTGGATGCTCCACCTTTGTGCAAATGGATGATAATGGTTGTGCACCACTCGGCTGGGATGAAGCTGGTACTCAGGCTTTGGGTGAATAGGGTGCCTAATGGTGCTGCAAGTTCCTGCCTGAGTTCATGTAGGATACATCCTTGGATTTTATCAAGTCCCATAGAGACTGTATTTTTTGCCTTTGCGAGGGCAGTGATGACTCGCTCCCTAGAGAAAAGGGGAGCAAGGCAGGTGCTGGGGATGTCCTGATATACTGATGGGGGGGGGCAGAGTGGTAAAGTTTTCACTGAACCTGTCTGCCAGCAGGTTGGCTATATCTACAGTGTCTGTATATGTGGTGTCCTTGACCACCAGTTCTGATCAGATCTGAGTGCTTCCTTTGAGATTGTGGACATATGTGAAGAAGGCCTTATGATTGTCTTTAGTAGATGTGGCCAGTTTGGACTAGAAGTTTGCGTTGGAGGATTTCACTAGTGCTCTTATTTGCTCATTCAGGCTAAGGAGAGATCACTTCCAATTAAACACCTGCTCCTTCTTGGTCCTGGACAGGAATTTTTTTCCTTTTATTATAGAGTTTATTTATTGCAGATGTCCACTAGACAGGTTTGCTCTTTCTTGAGGAGGAGGATTTTGTCCTGTTGGGTATTCCTGATTCCATACAGCTATATAAATGTTTGTATAGTACTTTGGTGTAAGTTTGGACATATGTGCCAGTTCCTATAGATGGGGAGGGCGCTGTGCAGCTGTTTATACCTTCCCTCAGGAAGTTGTAATTAGCTTTGGAGAAGTTTTTTTGTTTGACCCTAGCTGGGGGGTGGGTCTGGGAAGATGGTGACTTCAAAGGTGACTGCTTTGTGGTTGGATCTTATCAGGGAGGATGACACTGTAGGGATGCTGTAGTGGTTACTCATGTTGGTTAATACCAAGTCCAAGATATTTTCACCTCTTGTGGGGGTGTTGACCAGTTGGTCCAAGGCATTTGCACTGACAAAATCAAGGAATCTCTGGGCATTTGTGTTTTGGCAAAGTTGAAGACCTGTAGCTAGCTATGATTTGAATAGGGGTCTTCTCAATGGTTAACTGCACCTGGATTGTCTCCTGTGCGTCATACTGTTTGACCAGCCTGGACTTGTGTATGTCTTTTATATATATATATATATATATATATATATATATATATATATATATATATATATATATTGCAACTCCACCTCCTTTTGCTTTGCTGCCCATGATTTGGGGTCTGAATGTGTGACAGGATGAGTAATCTGGTATGGCTGGGTGCTCTCCGCAGCTTTGAACCATATTTCTGTGACTGCACAAATGTCAGTATCTTCCAGGGTTAAGAATGCTTGCAATGAGTACATTGTATGTTTAGAATCCTGGCCTTTAGCAGCATGACCTTTAATTTACGTTTTGATGACATTTTCATGTAGGTAGTTTTGACCTCATGGGATTGCTTAAAAAAGGTACTATGGGGGAGGCAAGAGCCTTTGCCAAAAGCCTGAAGCCCAAGGCGAGACAGATGCAGGCCATTTGTGCCAAAGCACTGTGGTTTGTCAGTCATGTCTTCCCAGGATGTCAGGTACTGGATCCCCTTGAAATGACAGCAAAAACTAAACCAATTGTTATAGTCAATCATTTTCAGTTTGTACTGAGGCATCATTATGGGTTATGGTAAAATGCTGCTTAAGGCTAGGAACATACCTGCCTGGGACACATATTCAGTGAACTCGATCATGTCTCTCTTCATATAGCCTAGGGAGGTACGTGTCAAGTCATTCACACCAACATGGACTATGACAGAGTCATAACAGTTCCTGTTGCTCGTAGGTTCATAGGTAGGTACTAGGCTATTGGCCCTAGGGCCTATATAAGCCTAGTCAAAAAGGTACCCTGGCTTTCGCCACCCAAGAAAATTATTTTCCTGTGCCCCTGTCAATCAGAACCACAGAAGTGATCCCGGGGTGAATTTCCTATTACCCATCCAATCATCAAGATTTTTCTTGAATAGTGCTAATGAGGAGCTCTGTTTGACATAGATTGGTAGTCTGTTCCAGGGTATGGGAAGTCTCTGGGACAAGAATCTATCCCTCCAGCATGTTCTGTTTATTGTGGTAACAAGGTTTAGGTCCCTAGAACATGTAGCTCGGAGGGATTGGGATTTCTTCAAGTGGAGCATGTTCAACAGCTCTGGGCTTGACATAGCTTTATATGTAAGGCAGAGATCGCCTCTGAGTAGACGATATGCGATGGAGTAAAGCTGGAGTTTTTTGAGTCAGTCTGCGTAAGGCATCTGTTTGAGGCCAGTAATCCTCTTTGTGAGGTATTTTTGCGGCCTTTCCAGTTGTTGTAGATGTCTTGTGAGGTACATACCAAAAGGAGCGTTGTACTCTATAATGAGTGATGAGTAGAGGGGAACAATGACCTCTTTTTTTCTAGATGAGAAACCTTTTGTGATGAGGTGTGCCATGTAGAAGGATTTCCTGACCACTGTGGTGATGTGGTTATCAAAGGAGAGACTACAGTCCACCTGTGTCCCAAGGTCTCTTATCATACTTTTGGTGTTAAGTAGACTACCACCTATGTGGTAGTTCATGGGTACAGAGTTTTTACCAAAGGGAATGACAATGCACTTTTTGGCATTGAGCTTGAGACCATGGCTTTGACACCAGGCATCTGTCTCAGTGAGGGCCTTTTGTAGGATTTCCAAATCATTAGGAGTTTTAATTATGGCTCCTAGTTTGCAGTCATCTGTGAATTTAGTTAGCCAAAAACCTTCTGTGTTAGCCTGTACTTCAGAGAAGTAGATACCAAACAGGAGAGGACCCGGGACTGAACCCTGTGGTACTCCACTTGTCACTGGTCTGAAGTCTGATTTGGAGTCTGCTACTTTCACAGTGTGGGTTCTGTCAGTAAGCCAGTTGGCAACCCATCTTGTGACATAGGGATTTATACCTAGTTTAGTGAGTTTATCTATAATTCCAGAGTGGGGGATGGTGTCAAACCACCTTACCCTCATCTATGGCTTTGGTGACTACTTCAAAGAAGTCTGTCAGGTTTAGGAGACATATTCTGCCTTTTACAAACCCGAACTGTGTGGGGTCCAGAGTTTGGAGATCTCCAATGTCTTTGTTTATGAGTTCCATGATGATACGTTCATGGCCTTGCAGACCAAGCTCATCAGGCAAATGGGGCGGTAGTTCCCGGGGTCTGTTGTGGCCCCCCCCCCCCTTTGTGGAGTGGGATAACGTCGCGGTGTGCCATTCAATGGGCACAAAGCCTGAGGTGAGGCAATGATTGAACGTGGTACTTAGGTGGGGTGCCAGTTCATTCTGTAGTTCTTGTAGAAGGCAGCCTGGGATGCTGTCAGGTCCCATGGATGCTGTGTTCTTGGCTTTGGAGAGAGGTTTTTACCTGTGCAGCCGTGATTACAGGAACTTTGCATTCTTCCAATATAAAGATGGGCCCTTTAGGGGGTGAGAGGGGGGTAAAGCTAGCACTGAACCTATCTGCCAGGATGTTGGCAATATCAGTTGGTTCTGTATATTTAGTGTCATTGTGCTGTAACTCAGAGCAGATCTGAGTGTTGCCATTGAGATTCTTGACATAGCTATAGAATGCTTTGTGTTTGTCTTTGGAATCAGTGGTGATTTTGTTTTCATAACTAGCTTTGGAGGATTTTATGAGGGATCTCAGCTTCTTACTGAGGCTGACCAGGGAGTTCCTCCAATTGTGGGATTTTACTCTTTTTTGCAACAATTTCTTTCTTCTGTTGTAGAGTTTGTTTATGGCAGAAGACCACCAGATTGGCTTCCTTTTTTTGGAGGATAGCATCTTGGTTCTGTTAGGGATAGCACGATCCATGCACTTGTGTAAGTGCTTATAAAGTGCATTTGTGTAGGATTCGGCAGTCGTACCTCTATTGTCCATCTGCATGGGTGTCGTGATGTTTGCCACTTCTGTCTTAAGAAGCATGAAGTTGGCTTTGGAGAAATTTTTTACAGTTGTTTTCCTAATGGGGGGTGGGAACGGGATGTGGATGTCTAGGGTGATTAGCTTGTGGTCGGATCTGACCAATGAGGAGCTGACCTCTGGTGTGAAACACTGGTCGCCCATGTTGGTGATGACCAGGTCTAGGATATTGCTACCCCCTGGGGGGTGTGTGGATAAGTTGATCTAAGGCATTGGAAATGATGATTTCCAGAAGACGTTGAGCAAAAGAGTTGGTACACGAGTAGTTTTCCCAGTTAATGGTAGGGTAGTTGAAATCACCCATTATTAGAGTGTTGGGTTGTACCGTAATATTTTCCAGTGTATCAAGAAAAGAGGAGTGGGAATCCTGGGGTATGGTGAGGGGGTCTGTAGCAAACTACAATCTGGATTGCGGTTTTGCTCAGATTTAGTTGAACTTGGATAATCTCGGATGCATTATGCTGAGCAACTAGCTTGAAAGTGTGGATATCCTTAATGAATATGGACACTCCTCCCCCTTTAGTGTTTTGGTCCAGGTTTTGTGGCCGAAAGGTGTGGTATGAATTATAGCCTGGTAATGCAGGGGTGCTCTCTGGAGCTTTGAACCAGGTCTCTGTCACTGCACAGATGTCAGTGTTCTCCATTTTAAGGAGTGCCTCGAGTGACTGCATTTTGAGGTTTAGACTTCTAGCATTGAGTAGCATTACCCTCAGATTTTGCTTGCTTATACCTGTTTGTGTCTTTCGGCTTTTCCCGTTTAGGGGTCGCCGCAGCAGAACTCCGGTCCGCTAATGATTGGCAGTAGAGTTTTACGTGCTGGCTTGCCGGGCCTAACGCACAACCTTCAACGAAGGAACGCCCGTTCATGCATGTCGCCACACAGACGACACTCTAACTGAGAATCGAATGGGCAACGTCAAACATAGTGGTGAATTTGTCATTTGAACCTTGCCTAAAAAAGGCACTATAGGGGTGGCAAGAGCCTTTGCCAGTATCCGGAATCCCAAGTGCGACAGGTGCAGGCCATCTCTGGCAATGCAGCGTGGTCTGTCGATCATGTCTTCCCAGGCAGACAGATACTGGATTCCCTTAGAATGACACCAGAAGCTTAGCCAATTGTTAAAGTCAGCCATTTTGTCCTTGTACTGTGGTATCATTCTGGGTGATGGCAGGATGCTACTCAGGGCTAGGGTCATACCTGCCTGGGCTACAAGATCGGAGAGCTCCTCCATGTCTCTTTTCATGTAGTCCAGGGAGGTACATCTCAGGTCATTCACACCAACACGGAGAGACTTGAGTGCATGGGTGATATGGTGGATTCTGGCTCCTGACAAACAACTAACCGTGACTTTCTCCTTATCCACCCTGGTGAGGGGCATATCTGCATGTCTCACAATGGAGTCTCCTTTGACTAATATGTTTGGTTTATGTTTAGGCCTTAGTGGCTGTGAGACAGAGGTGTGTGGACTATGTGTGGTGTGGTGGGCAGTGGAGTTTGTGTGTGTTTTTACCTCTGAGGTCTCTTTTATTTGGGTATGTTTTTTGTTGAGGGCCTCCTCATATGTGGACGTGTGCTGTGTAGGTGTGGGTGGTGTTTGAGGTGTGGTGTTTGTGTTGACAGCCTTTTCAGTGCCAGATATACTGGTTTGTGACCAGTAGCATTTGTTGTATAGTCATTGTGAAAAGGTGATGGAAACAATGCCTCAACAGACAAAGCTCTTATCCTAGCCTGTGAAGTGAAAATGCTTAACCAGTGCCTTTACAGAAATAAATTTACACTTGTAAGGGATCACCAGTATGCTTTTTGTACCCCAGGAAAAGAGTGTCCCTTAAAGCTGAAACATGTCTGTAACATTGGGGTAATTTCATATGACAGTAAATACAAAAGAATAAAGAGGCTAGTAGCATAAAAATGCTGATGGACTGTCTCATGTGGTGTATGAGAACACACAGGAAACTAGGATTGCTGATTCCTGCATATATACTGCACCACATAGTTATGCATTTACTAGTGTCAAATGTCACTATCCAAACACGGAATAGGAGTGACCCAGTACTGTCTCAGGTGTAAGGCTTAATCATAAAATTATGGCCTAGGTGCACTGATATACTGCGCCCTGCTTCGGCTGCATGAAAGTAGCTTGCCAGGGCAAATTGTTCTGCAGGTGCAGAGTGGTGATTATAGAAAGACTGGGATACATTGTCCTTTGCATAAAGTTGCAAGTAGAAACCTTGTGTATACAAGCAAATTGAAGACTCAAGTGAAATCTGTGTGTGATGACAAATGGTTTAGAATGTACCATCTCAATCACTGCTGCATCCTGTGATGTAACCTTCATTGTCATACCACTGTATTCATGTCAAGGTCATAGGCCCCTTCCTAGACTCTGTATTCCTTACTGGAGTGGATGTGCATTCTAACTGATTAGAGACCATTATCATGGAATCACGCAATTCCAGACAGACAGTCCTAATACTAAGGACTATGTTTGTAAGGCATTTGATATCTGAGAAGACTACATGATTACAGGCCCCAATATACATCAGACAAGTTCAAGACCTACATCAAACAAAATGCCATCAAGTGTTTTGCTTTTACTAACCAGACACCAATGAGCTGGCAGAACAATATCAGAAATGTCAAAGAAATCAGTGAAAGCTTTGTCCTCAAGTAACAAACTTAAAATATTAGATCAGTAATCTTCCTTTTTGGGTAAAGAAATGGAAATTATGCAACCACAAGTGACAGAGTTGCTACATTTTTCCTAAACAGAGATCTAATGTTGATTCTGAAGTTGAGACTGAACATGTTAAAAATGATGTCAGAAGAAGCGTTTGAAAGACTTTACCACAGGCCAGCAAGTGTAAATTAGATGTTATAGTATAGATAAATGCTACCAGCCCAAGCTGTGTGCAGAATTAAAATCCTTGATAAAATAATGCTGATATTAGACATGGGACACAGAGACAGGAAGAAGGCCATATAAAAATAATCAAGTTGTTTGAAGACCCGAAGACTGTTGCCACAGAGTTAACATTCAAACATTTCAGCCATGGCCAACTCGTTGCTGTAGCAGAAAGTTCAGATCAATGCCTTGGCCACGGGCAGGTGATCAATACCAAATGTCAGGACCAGTGCCTGACAGGAATAATTCCAGTGGAAGGATGCTTTGTGTCTGGCAAACACTTCACAGGAATCATAGGAAGCTCAAGACCACTGAGTCTTGCAACCATTATTCCTTGCCAGTTCCCACCAGGGTTGCCAGATCTGGAAAGGGGCAGGTCTTTCATGTGGAACAATAGGCAGTTCCCCATTAAACAGAAGTAGCTCTTCTTTGTGGTTTTTGATTGGTTCGTATGCCGGTATATGAGCCAATCAAAAAATCGCACAGCAGAGCCTTTCCTTTGCAATTTATTATTGGCTTGTATATCGGCATATGAGCCAATCATAAATCATAGTGGAGGCTGTTTCACCAGGATTTTAACTGGCCGTGTCAGACTCAGGACTGGGCTGCTGATCCGGGGATAGTCCTACTGAAATAGGGATGTCTGGCAATCATGCTTCCTAGCCTACACAATACCTCCCTTCTTGAGTCATGTCGAGATTAATTTATGAATACTCATCCAATTATCAATGTCCCATTTGAAGGATGATGGTGTACCTGCAATGAGAGTCTATTCCAAAGGTGAGGGAAATGCTAAATAATGAATCTGTCTCTCTACATTGTTTTTTTTTTTTTTTGATCTGCTGAATCAGGTTTAGATCTCTTGTTCTGGTGTTTGTGGGGCTCTTCAATTTATGAAGGTACAACAGATCCTGGACTAATGGATCACTGATTGCTTGAAAAGCAAGGCATAGTTCTCCCCTATGAGGAACCTTTAAGAAAACAGGGATGCATCTAGCCTTTTCTGGTTGCTTATGGATTTTAGGCCTATGATTTTGTTTGTTAGGAATCTCCAGGGTCTGTTCAACTATTTGATATGTCTTGTGAGCTCCATCCCAAAGGGGGCATTGTATTCTATACTTGGTCAAGTCAGTGCTGAATACAAGAGGACAATAACCTCTTTTGATCTGGATGACATTCTGTTGGCGATCATCTATGCCAACCTGAAGGACTTCCTGACAAATGTTGCTACATAGTGGCCAAAGTAGAGGGGAACTATCAAACCTAGTTCACAGATCTCCAGATACATTTCCATTCTGAAGTGGGGCACTGTCATTCTTATATGGTGTGGAGGGCCTTTTTCTGCCAAATGGGACAATGCTGCATTTTTTAGTATCTAATTTTAAGCCCATTTTTTATGTCAGAAAATGGCTCACTGAATCCAGGTATGAAGCCATTAGGATTAGATCTTTCTCAGATGATAGATAGAAGATAGAAGATATTGATCCATGAGGCTCATAAGAAACATAGCCTTGCTAACCCATGACAGTTTTAGCCCCTTTATTTTGTGTACTGATAACCCAGAGATGAGCAGAACCTTTACATGTTGCTCCTATCGTTGAGTAACAAGGGTGATAAACCTGGGATGAATTTGTGGCTACCCATCCATTTATTTAAATTGAATTTGAATAGAGTAAGAGAAGTACTTTGCCTTTTGTGGAGAGGAGTACAGTCCCACAGAAGTGAATTTCTCTAAGATACGTATGTTATCCCTGCAATATGTTCTATTTATGTTGCAAAAGAGGTTGTGATGCCTTGCACAGGTCTTAACTCTGCCACTGGTTTTGTGAATGTGCAATAGGACTAACAAATAGTCTGCTGAGGCTTTATACATGAGGCAGAGGTCACCTCTCAGAAGTCTGTATGATACCAAGAAGAAGGGCAAGGCCTTGAGACAGTCTGCATAGTATTTATGATTTAGACTCTTGATTTTTTTAGTTAGTAAGCACTGTGGTCATTTCAGTTGTGTCAAGTGTTTGGGCAAGCACATATAAAAGGGGCATTATACTCAATGATTGACCTAATGTGTGCCGAGTATAGTGGAATGGTCACATCCCTGGACCTGGACACCATACCCTTTGTAAAATGCTGTGCAATTTAAAAGGACTGTCTTACTACAGTGGATACATGATGATCAAAAGAAACTTCATTCCAATGTAAGCTCCAAGATCCCTATCTAGTGGATCTATTTTCAGGAGTGTGTTGTCCATCTGATAGTTATAAGGGGGGAACACGCTTGTCAATGGTTATGATTATACATTTCTTGGCATTTATTTTTAGTCCATGGTTTTGACACCAGCTATTTATTTAGGGCAGACCTTCCTGGAGGAGCCTGGTGTTCTCTGGGGACTTTATAACTGCATCAAATTTCCAGTCATCTTCAAACTTGGTCACTTTCAAACTATTAACATTGCCTTTGATGTCTTAGAAGTACAATAAATGCCAAAGAGGTCTAGCCTAAGGAGTGCACCCTAGGGTACATCACTACTGAAAGGTCTTTTGGAAGAGACAGCTGCCCACCCTTATTTCTTGAGTTCAGTTTGTGAGCCAATTTGCAATGCAGTGAGTTACATAAAGATTCACATTCAGCTGGAACAGTTTATCTATGATACCTCAACAGGTTTGGGTCATGGGTTAGTAGGTTACCTATGTCGTGATTTATTAATTCCAAAATGATCCTTTCTATAGCCATATAGAAGAGGCTGCCTGGCTTCTGGATCTTTGTGTAAGGGGATGACTGTTGCTATCCTCCATTCAACTGGCACAAAGCATGCTTTGTGGGGTTCACTACATATGACCGAAGCCCATTTGACTGAGACCAAATGACCAAAAATTCATTTGACCAAAAACCCATATGACCGAAAACTCATTTGAATGAAAAACAGCACTGGCAGGTATATGCCCTGTTCCCCACTGTAGTGCGACCCTGGAGTTAGAATATATTGTTGGGGGGTGGGGGGCACAGCCCCCCACCTAATTTGATCAGATATTTTGTGGTTTGATTTGATATTGTTTAGTGAAACTGCACCCCCCACACCCCCCTAACAATATATTCTAACTCCAGGGTCGCACTACAGTGGGGAACAGGGCATATACCTGCCAGTGCTGTTTTTCGGTCAAATTAGTTTTCTGTCATATGGGCTTTCTGTCAAATGAACTTTCGGTCATTTGGACTCAGTCAAATGGGCTTCGGTCATATGATCTTTCGGTCATATGTAGTGAACCCGTTTTGAGACATATATGGAATAGCTTCTGCAAGGACTCTAACAAATCATGTTTCAGGCTGACCAATAAGCAACTTGGTATGTTATCTGACCTCACATAGGTAGTGTTTTTGGCTTTAGACAGCTCCTTAAGGACTTAATGTTGGGAAATTTGGAGGGGGGAGTAGATGCACTTATGTGATCTGAGAATACTGGAGGGAAGAAAAGGGTGGAGGGTGAGCGAAATTTGTCTGCTAGTAGATTTGCAATATCCTCTAGGTTTGAGTATATATTATAATGTACTATTAGCTCTGTACACTGCTGTGTATTGTTTGTAAGGTTTCTAATGTAGTTAAAGAAAACTTTGTGGTTGTCCTTCACCTGGGTAAAATATGTCAGAGTCATGCAAGACTCCCTTTTCAGCAGTGGCCCAGGAAGAAAACTATTTAGTAAGAGAAAGACAAACAAAAATATTATAGCAGACTCTTTGTGAATACACAGTACCTTAATGTTACCTTAATGTTATCCTAATGTTGTCAAGATGTGGATTTGATATGTCGGAAGCTTTGGGCAACTGACATTGTCTAAAAAGACATTATGGGGAAGACAAGGATTTAGCCAATATGCAAAAGCCTTGCGAGGAGAGGTGTAGGTCATCCCTGGCAAAATAGATTGGACTGTCTACTATCTCCTCCAAGGCTGATATATGTTGTAGACCCTTTGAAAATAATACTAGAACCTAAGCCAATTGTTGAAATCAGAAACCTTTTGTTTGTATTGCAGCATTATTCTAGGTGGTGGTAGAATGCTGTTCAAGGCTAGGTTCTTACTAGCCTCAGACACATGCTTAAAGAGCTCTGTCATGTCTTTCTGTTTGCACTCACATTTTCTGTGACTGTGTCATAAGTGTACTTGTGGTGGAAGGACTTGAGTACTTTTAAGATGTTGCAAATCCTGGGATATGATAGGCAACTGACCATTGTGGTGCATCATGGAGGAGCCAAATATGACCAGGATGTGGAGATTTGCCTATGGGCTTCTGAACTGGGTCAGTGTAGCACACAGATGTATATTTAATGCTGTGTACTGCCTGGGTTGTGTGTTTGTGAGGTTGCTGAGGGTATTTGTTTCTTAGGTTATATTTATAATGCCTTTGTGGTTTAGGTAGTTTACATATAAGAGCATCAGCATACTTAGTTCTTTGTGTAATGTTTAAGTTGTGTGTGTTTTATTTACTGTGGTGTTGTACAGTACTAAGAACCTGCTTGTTAATGTTTGTGGTTTCACGTGAAAGTTTTGGTTTAATAACATTGCATAACTACATCTCTCACACACCATGTCAGTTAGTGTAGGTTGTAGGTGGTTGACAGTAAACACGAGACATTTGATACATTGTCTCAGGATGCCCATTTCATCTAGACTGGCTGCAGGAACAATTGAATCTAGCATATCCATAGTTAAAGGTGTTTATTACTGTAGGCTGTACAATGGTGGTTTGTCTATGAGGTTTTCATGTGATTTACTGGAAGTGTTATCTCTCTAATCAAAACAATCTATGTTACAAACACAGAGCAAAGTAACGTAGCACAAACCAGAGCTTGTCTTCATAGTTACGATGATTAACTACAATGGGACTTGGAGGAAAATGTTTGTATAAATAAAATTAAGGTTTAAGTGCCTGCTTCTATATGATACTCATTTAAACTTGGTTGAGTGATGGGCAGTATCTTGCAAATTAGGGTAATTTATGTTAGCATCAAAAAGCTAAAATATTAAAACAAATACACTGACCAATAGCAAAATAATACCCTTAAAGATTCTACAGCAATTGTGAGCCTCATACCACTCAAGTGTCCACATTTTTGCAGAATGCCCATATTTTGCCTCATATTTTTGTCTGTACCTCATAACATTTATCGTTTTCTGGGAAATCATTGACGACTGGAGGCATTAAAAAATTACATACATTTGGGTTTCAGACTTCATATCCTTCATAAAGGCCGTGTTAACACAAAACTTTTTATTCTAGCAATTTTGAAGTTTATAAGAGCAATATTTAATATCTGCCATTGATTTTTGGGCCTTTGTCCCCTTATTATTTTTGGCTTTGTCTGGATTTCTTGTACGTAGTGGTTGAGAGGTATGATAAGTCTAGAAATGGCTACGCACTACTTTTGCATATGTACAACCTAATTCTCTAGCTGTGTTATGCTATATTCCATGCCCTATTCTATGACTGTATCGTATACTTCGCAATTAACAGCATTTATCCTACAGGAGAACTGTACTGTACACTACTAAAAGCAATACCATCTATACCTTTGTTGGATCACTAATCTGCCATATCTCCTTGACTAGTTAGCCTCTATAACTCATACAACTTTAAACCAAAGCTCTTTTTTTACACATCACAACACATATCACCTCTTAGACCATATCAGTATTATTATAATAAACAAAAAAGCTCTAAATTCTTCTTTCTTAGCATCCCTCTAATTAGTGGAAACATTCATCCAAATCCAGGACCAGCAAGTCTCACCTGCTTGAAGTAAGCCCCTACATCAGAAAATAATAACCTTATTTTAAATACTTTACAATATAAATAAGTTCACATTTCAGACAGGCTTTTTCATACTATAGCATATATTGCCAGTCAGATGCAGTGTTCCTTTCTACACACGACTCTGATAGAGTAGCTGGCAAAAGTAAAACAGTACTTATCCAGACATCTAGAGAGCACAGAAACTCTCCTACCAGCAGTTCCAAAATCCAAACCTTATAGAATAAACTGTCTTAATTTCATGCTCTGGTTACATTAAACCCCCCAGACATAGCAGTGATTACTGAAACTTTTCACAAACCAATTATAAAAGATGAGGAAGCAACAGTACAAGGTTATAATATCATCAGAACTGACAGATAATCCAGAAAATGTGGAAGTGTAGCTATTCTATACTCAAACAAACTGCAAATGACACTTCGTGCACATGAAGTTCTCCACTATTATGAAGATGAAATACTAGTCTCCTTCCTTTAGATTAACGAAAATAAATTTGTCTACCTAATTGGCACTCACATCTTCATAACAGCAATCTATCCACTATTGAAAATGTATTGTTCTTCTCACATCCTACAGGAAACCATTATACCAGGGGATGTAAATCTGTACTGAAATACAGTCAAACAGGAATTCTCTCCTAACCAATTAAATCTATGTAAATTCATACTACTAATCTCCTCCCCTACCACATGTAATAAGGCTGCAAACAGTAGTTCCACCCTTGGCTATGATGATTCTAACATTAGCTCCTTACAAAATAAGTCAATTCAGGACACTATGCATCTCACCCAGAGCCTAGCAACCATATATGTTTTTCATCAATGCTCTAAAACTTATATAATCATCATTTATAACACAGTGAAAAACTTCATTATGGAAACCTTTAACAATACTTTATCACAATGTAAATGGAACCCCCTAAAATACTTCCAACTTGATGAAGATGTCTATAAAATAACTTCCTCTCTGTCCTAAATTCACAAGCTTGACTCAATAGAGAAGAAAGAAAGCTAACCCAGCACACTGCCTTATTCGCTCAAAAAAGAAAATCCTACATCAAAGAAATAATGTTTGGAAAAATGTGCAACAAAACTGCAAAACATATAGGCACTTGCATAACTTACCTAAATCTTGTGCTAATGCAGATAAAAGAAATGATTATTGTACACTAAGGAAACATGCTCCAACAATCCTAAGTCCTTCTGGTCAATCATTAATAAACTTCTGAAACCTGGTAAGAGCACTCAACCAAAACCTATGTCCCATAAAAGATTCACTTACCACTTCATCGATTCTGTTATGTCTTGTCTAAATTCAGTGCCAAATTCAGTGCCTTCAACACTTTTTATACAGAACCGATATCCATAATCAAATACAATGGCTTCCACCTTCAACCAGTATCAATTGATATTATAAAAATTGTTGCAGAAACAAAACTCTACAATACTGGCAGCTGATTACCTTCTAGCAGAACACATGAAGACAGCAGTCCACCCTTTAACACTTCCAGTTAGCATTCTAATCAACAGACCCATCACAGAATCATATCTCTCACCATAACAGAAGCAATCCTTCATCTTACCTCTGCATAAAAGTATCAAATCAACTGAGGTATCTAATTATGGATCTATTGCTATACTTCCACCTCCATCAAAAGTGGTTATAATATATGTCCATTCTCAACCCTTAGAATACCTCCTGAATAACAAACGTTTTACTCCTACTCAACAAAGCTTTCATGCAAACCACAATACAGTACAACACAGACAGATCCGTACTCTAATTTTTAAACATCATTAACCAAATAAATGAAGGATGAATAGTTTCAACTTTATTCCGACATAATAAAGACGTTTGACTCAGTATCCCATTCAAAACTTTTCCAAACTCTGAGCAACCTTAGTATATGAACAAATACAGCCACACGATTCAGCAGTTACCTGACCAGAAGAACCCAGTGTATAAAATGGCATTATGCATTTTTTAGCACCTCCTCTTAATTACCAGTGTTCCCCAAGGTTTCACACTTTCCACTTCTATGTAGCATATTTTTTCAATAACTTGCACTTGGCCAATGGCCAGTCAATAACTGTACAAACCACAGATGACTCCACTGTCATTTGTTCTATATCCTCACCTTCAGAACTCCAAGCTATAACTCAAGAATCATGCACATCTACTGAAAACTATATTATATACTCCTAAATGAAAAAAAAACATGTAATTTCCCCCCAGTTCATTGTTTGATCTTAGTAGAAGCCTTGAGATCAATTCCTTACAAAATACCCAGATTGAAATAATTGCCACCACTAAGCTCCTTGGGGATACTACTACTGCTGATGGCACAGTGTTGCAGTGGTTGCATTGTCATCTCACAGCAAGAGGTTCTCCAGTTCGATTCTCAGCTGGGGTGCCTTCTGTGCGGAGTCTGCATGTCCTCCCTGTGTTCATGTAGGTTTCCTCATGGTGCTCCGGTTTCCTCCCATGTTACAAAGACATGCATTTGGAGCATTTCTCCCTGGGCCTCCACTGAAAATTGGCTTCATTCCAAGTCAGACATTTCCCAGTAAACCAATGTTAAATAAATAATAAATGAATAAATGAGCATCTAAAATGTGGTACTCATATCTATAATATCAATAAGAAAATTCATTAAAAATTGGTTGCTGTTTATAGTCCCAAGACAATTTCTAAACTAAAAAGCCTGTCTAGATTGCTTCTACATTTCTGCTCCCAAATCATCTTTATGCATCCTCAACATTAACTAATTTAAACACTAACCTACAACCTACTAAGCTACAGCAGTGCTATAATAAAGCTGCTAACTTTGCTACATATCAGTCCAAAAGTATTCACCACTGCATACCTCTTCAAAAGGTCTTAAACTTTAAAATGGCACGCAAAATCCTATATCAAGCAGTACAATGGCCTCCTTTAGCTGCTCTACTTAGATGGTTCTCCCTCAGAGATCATTGCACTGTAAACACAAGCATCTAATCTGAATGGAAAAAGTACAGTACACAATGCACATGAAGATGCTATCTTCTCTTCATATTTTACAGACAACTAGATACTTAAGAGGTGCAGATGATTATTCCAAGCAAATCAGGCCTCACTGTTATTATAAAATACACCAATATACGAATGCACGAATATAGTTAATCTAACACATGAAATGCTTAATTTTATTACTGCGTTTTTATCCTCTAACATTGGACTTCATCAGACAACTTCCCATTCACCACCTCGCAGAATATATAACTACTCCTCCATTATTTGATTCATAACAACCAATAAAATATCAGAATCTGCAGGCAGAAATGAGAGCAATGTGGAAGAAAGATACCCAGACAGTTCCAATAGTAGTAGGAGCAATGGGTCTTGTAAAAAAGAATCTACAGTCGTATTTAGATATGTTACCAATCCATGTAACTCCATACGAATCGCAGGAGTCATTATTGAGCACATTACGGGTGCTCCGAAGAGCACTTTTGGCTGACATCAAAGATTGAAACAATATTAATTTCATGAACTTTAATCGTACTTTGACTTAGGAATGGGGTCCATTCCTGTTATGGTATTAGAAACCCAAAAGACTTGGAGAACCAATTATACAATTATGAATTAAACAAATGTTATAAGAGATTTAGATATTAGTTATAGATTAGAATATTTATGGATATTTTAACATAATTAAAAATGTTTTCATGTAGTTGCATAGAAGGACATATAGGGGGTAGCCTATGATTTTGAAATATATCTGGGTAGAGTTTTATTAAATATTTTATTGTAATTTTATATACATTTTCATATATTTTTTATGTTATTTATTGCATTTATGTATACATTGTTGATTCTATTTATGTAGATTCCCCATAAAAAAGATTTAAAAGGAACTTCTAACACAATGTTTCAACTGGAAGTTAGAACCTTCAGTAACAGTTTTACATATAGTAATGATTTTAGTTGTGGATATTGGTTTACATAATTAAATTGCTAAACCTAATTGTACAATTGCTTGTTATGGATCAATTAAGGAAGGAATATATATATATATATATATATATATATATATATATATATATATATCTATATATATATATATATATATATATATATATATATATATACACACACTGCGACGTGGTGAATGGGAAGTCTGATGAAGTCTAATGTTAGAGGATGAAAAACATGGTGATAAAAGTTAAGCATTTCATGTTTTAACTATATTTGTGCATTCATGTATTCATGTGTTTTTTAATAAAGTCTGGTACAGTAAAGCCTAGTTTGCCTGGAATAATTGCCAGCACCTCTTAAGTATCTAGTTTTCTGTACAAGTGGTTGGCGGTTTCCACTCTCAGATACTTGCTTCCACATTTTTTTTTATCTTCTCTTCATATACTACTAAACCATGGAACTCCACCCAAGTATCTTATGACAAATTAGCACTTCCCATCAATTCAAGAAAAAAATTAAAGGTCATCTATTGAACAATATACATTGTCTCTGCAATTTCCCAGTGGCTGATCCATACATATCAAAAGCCTTAAATGTGATATACTATAAATATTACTATACTTTGCATTATACTTGCATTTCTTACACACAATTTATAACAATGATTATGTATATTCTCATTTTTCTTATGAAGTCATATTTCTTGAGATATTTTAGTTTTACTTTTACTCTCCAACTGAGATCTTGCAAAATGTTTTCAATGTTACTTTATTATGTAATTTTAAACATATACTCAACTTTGTGTTGTCTATTTTAAGCTATAGTTCTATGTTTGTAGTTAATGCTTCACGATATATAAACATGTTGTTATTTATTATGTAATTTAAAATGAGGAGATTTTCTCCCTGTGCATCTGTACAAAATGGGTCTTGCATAGGCCATTTGGACTATCTTGGTAAACAAATGCAAATAAAATAAATTATAAATAAATAAATGAAAATGCCAGGTTCCTGCAACTTGAGTGTTCAAGACCTCTCATTGATAGGATTTCTTATATAAATTGTCTCTATACTAAGTCAAGCATATTTACTTCACTGATAGTACAGTCATAGAATGATGAACTGCATCTATGTATTGGCCAAATGACGGATATAAACAGATTATTTAAGCTTAAGGTTTTCATTGATCACAATAATATACTGGTCAGTTTGAATGCTTTCATCTCAATAGCTAACATATTTTCACTAAATACTAATTTATTTTTACTACTATTTCAAAATCTTCTGCATAGTTAATATTTGCTGTTGGCTCATTGTTTAATTTAAGCATGTTCATCCGACTTTCAATAAGCAATTTATTTACCCTCCATGTTTTTTCACTAAATTTCAAACCAAGGTGCTTTATCCATATTTTAAATCATTCAAAATAATTATTTCCTTTACATCCTAATGAAATGTTAAAACAATGTATTTCCAGTGCACAATCAGCTACATAGTTGGAGATCCAAAATTTAAGTGTTGGGAAAGAAGAAAACATAAGGTTGAATGAAATCAGTTTCAAGACCCAAACCTGGAGAGCACCTGTATTCATAATAATACCCATTTGTTAACTAGGTACTCCCACTTGATACACATTCCCTTTTCAGGGGTGACTTAAGAGCACTGCTTGATTAAGTGACTTGCTTGAGGTCAGACAGTAGACAGTTGAGATCTCAGGAAATCAAACTGTGTAACACAGGAACTGTAGTTCAAAGTCTTAACCCTCTTCACCAACTGCCAGACATTATTTGTCAAGCTCTATCAAGATTCACCCATATCCTGTCTGAACATTCACACAACAGCATTGCTGTTTCCCCTACCAGAGCCAAGTATCTATCCATCTGGCAATGTAGAAGGTAACTGTGTTTGTTTCTAAACTTTCAGCAATTCCCAAACATGACAGAGTGTGAAAAGTTTTAAGTCTAGGCATATTACAATTACTGATAATCTGCTGTCAAGTACTCCGCTATCTGTCTTATCAAAGTTTACTAAGCTTCTTTGAGCTTATTGTCTGACTAAAAATTAATTTTGACTAAAATCCAGAAATTTGATGTACTAAATGTCTTCTTTTAGCAAATCTACAATACAATATTCTAAAAAGTCTATAATAACTGTCTTAAGTCTTATGGGTGTATAACTTTGTACCACCTTCTTACTTTAAGTCATGTATAATGGAACAACATATGATTCTTTCCATGTAATTGGGACAACACCATTTTCAAGTAACGTGTTGAACAGTGGTTCTGTTGGTAGATCAATATTACATGTATGTATATATGTATGTTGCCAGGGTCCATATTATGAGACCATTGAACTTTATTTAAAACATACTTTACTAATTATTCTGTAAAAGTGTTAGACTTACAGAACACATTGTAACTGACTGACGA
Organism: Protopterus annectens; assembly: GCF_019279795.1. Classification (NCBI taxonomy): domain Eukaryota; kingdom Metazoa; phylum Chordata; order Ceratodontiformes; family Protopteridae; genus Protopterus; species Protopterus annectens. The sequence continues at coordinate 1,347,828,975 of NC_056732.1, forward strand.
GATGCTTACAGGTTAAAGAATTGGAGGCAAAGTACTCACTGAAAATACAGCGCATGTACAGTAGTTTGTACTTTAACATTATTGCACAAAAGTGGGGCGACTTAATTAGCATTCTTCATCTGGTAGTTTATATACTTATAAAATCACTTGTTGTCATAAGACCTAGTAAACCAAACCACACTTGCATTTATAACACTAAATTATCCTTTGGATCTTTGTACACATATCATTAAACCTCCACTTGTTTATAGTCATGGAACATGTCCTGCAAATTCTAAATATATGTTTCCTTTCTCTTACTAATGATTAGGGATTCTTATTCAAGCAGAGATTTACTTATTTTTTCTTGCTTTTAGCCTTAATGCATCTTTTTTTAACCTGTCCCAGCATCATCTTCCCTTCTCTCCTTCATACTGTATTATTCAAATTTATAAGAATTATGGTATTCTTAACATTCTCAAAAGGTATACTTTGGTAGTCCTATATCTAAGTAATTACTGGCATAATTATAACTGCAGAAATATCAAAGAAAACTATTCTGTGATGATCATACATTCCCAGCAGTTACATTTTATTTATTTATTTTAAAATTGTTTACTAGCACAAATCATTGAAATTATTACTATGTATTCAGCAAGAAGAACAATGTTGTATCTTATTCTCATACTAATATTATACCATTATTTTATGACCATCATAATAACTGTTGGACAAAATAGTGCTATTATAAGTGTAATACTAAATGTTACTGTCAAACTTACACTAGTAAAACTGTATTCCCCCATCCATTCTGCACTCCTCTTTTTTGAGCAAACCAAGGTTTTCCACAAAACTGTGCTACTGGTAGTATGCATTGGGCAAATGGGTATCTTAGAACAACAGCACTATCATGTCATTACAATATGAGCTGCACAAAGCAATGTAATATTAAAGCTGACGGTTAGACCTGCACTAGGAAATCTCTGTTTCCCAAATCATTCTGCACTCAACCCTGCTTCATAAAACTGTGCCTTGTGAAAGGAATCCTTAGTGTACATTGAGCAAATGAGTATCATGCAGTAAAATGGCTTCCATTACAGTATGTCTTTCACAAAGCAGCGTAATAGTGAAGCTTCCCTTTAAACCTGTATTTCCCATTTGTTCAGCATTCTTCATTAGTTTACAAATGCACTTGTCATGGAAGGCAGCACTAATGTGTGCATTGAGCACATGGATGTCATGGAACACTAGAGTGCTGTTATCAGTGGCATATCCTTCAACTGTCCCAGAGTTTGCAGAACATCTCTAATTTTGCTTCATATTTTGCCTTGTCCCTCATATAAAATGTTTGAATTTCTGCTAAATCAAGGATTACAGTTGGTCAGTAATGTCAGGCATTAAAGTTTTGTGCTTCTTATTCCTTAGAAAATGCATGTTGATGAACAATCTGTTGCACTATTAATTTTCTAAGTAAATAATAGTAATATTTTAAAATTTACCTTGATTTTGTGCCTTTGCTCCTCATTATTTTTGGCTTAACTTCTTTCAGACCTTTATCCCTTTTTTCCCCTCCTAACTAGCAAACCTTCACAGAAATACCATCTGTCCCTGGAGACTTCCCTGTAGAATGATTATGATGCAACTGTGTCAGTACATGGGTACTCTGCACAGTTGATGTAGAGCTTAGTACAGTCCACTGGTCAAGGGTCACATGGTGGTGTACTCTTATATGTCCTACCACATGTATGGATGTGTGTTGGTGTCTGAGCTTTACATCCCAGAATGCAGCATTTGACACTGTGTCCTGCACCTGACTCATCTGTGATGCCTTTTGTGGGAGTACCGGTCAGTACATGTGAGTCGCCTCTATGTATGTGGGGACACCACCACCTGGAGCAGTCCGTACCTGTGTTATAGCCCACATGTCTGGTTCTGAGGTATATGGTGGTAGTGCTATTGTGCACTACAGAGCCTTCAGCCAGGTGTTCCTCACTGCACAGATGTCAGTACTCCCCATTGTTGGATCTACAGTGAGCAGCTGTGATTATGGACACTACACATCTAGCACTGGTTAGCATAAGCATACAATGCAGTTGTCCTCTGGGTATCAGGGTGTTATCCTGTGTTTAGGACTTTTGCCTTGGAATGGCACTATATGGGTGAATGCGACTTAGGTATTATCCCCACTCCCTTGAATCATGGATGCATGTGATATGTGTCAAAGGCCTGTCTACTGTCAGTCATGTCATCCCAGAATGACAAACACTGGACAACCTCGTAATTACAGCAGGACATTGGCTCATTGTGTTGGTCAAGCAGTTGCCACTCCTAGCAAGACATCACTGTGAGTGGTGGCATTGTGCTTGGTATAGAATGGTACATCTAAGGTGATGGACAGCAGCAGACGTTGTGTATAAGACTGGTGTCAGATATATGTAGAGCAGTGTTCCTGCTAACAATGACAACTACTAACACCAGTGTCCATTACAATGTGCTCTTTATGTCTAACTGTAATAGCATGGCCACTGTGGCCTTCCGTGTTTAGAATCAGAGTGCATCCCAGACAGCCCTGTGCTACTAAGTGTATGAGCATGCCCAGTATAACCTTGTGTAGATGGACACATAGTGCATTCCGAACAGCCCTGTGCTACTAAGTGTGTGAGCATGCCCAGTGACACCTTGTGTCGGTTATGTGCCTCTCTGTGTATGGGCATGGCCATTGTAACCCTGTATAGTGATAGTAGTCGTCCATTCCACAGATGGACATACTCCAGGTCAGGATGGATTCCTACTTTAAACACACAGGTTCACAGGTATGTACATCTTAACTGCCAGAATCCCTGTTGATGTCCGCATTCCTAGAAGGTCATAATGACAGCCTTGAAATGTGTAGTCTGTGTGGCGTGACTCGTAACTATGTAGTATTGTAATAGTGATCTGTAGATATGCAGGTGTTCCGTTCCCACCATTGGCTTGTGTGTGTGTGTGTGTTTGTCTCCATCTGCCTGAGGACTGAATAATGCTTTTAGACTGCTCACACTCCATACAATTCCTATACCCATCTTTGGCAAGGCTGATGATGTCACCCACCTACAAATACACCTCTGGGAGTGCTGTGTCCCAGTGATCTCGGTAGCATGTTCTGTAACTGCATAATGCTGTAGTGTAATAAAGTAGTTAGGTTGGTGTTCTAATCCCAGACTTGCCAAGTGTGTGTGTGTGTGTGTGTGTGTGTGTGTTTGTCCCCGTCTGCCTGAGGACTGAATAATGCTTTTAGACTGCTCACACTCCATACAATTCCTATACCCACCTTTGGTAAGGCTGATGATGTCACCCACCTACAAATACACCTCTGGGAGTGCTGTGCCCCAGTAATCTCTGTAGCGTGTTCTGTAACTGCGTAATGCTGTACTGTAATAAAGTAGTTAGGTTGGTGTTCTAATCCCAGACTTGCCAAATGTGTGTGTGTGTGTGTGTGTGTGTGTGTGTGTGTGTGTGTGTGTGTGTGTGTGTGTGTTTGTCCCTGTCTGACTGAGGACTGAATAATGCTTTTAGACTGCTCACACTCCATACAATTCCTATACCCACCTTTGACAAGGCTGATGATGTCACCCACCTACAAATACACCTCTGGGAGTACTGTAACCCAGTAATCTGGGTAGCATTTTCTGTAACTGCGTAATGCTGTAGTGTACTAAAGTAGTTAGGTTGGTGTTCTAATCCGAGACATGCCAGGTGTGTGTGTGTGTGTGTGTGTGTGTGTGTGTGTGTGTGTGTGTGTGTGTGTGTGTGTGCGTGCCTGCATGAGACAAGTACAGTGCTTTGTAGAGTATGCACTCTCTGTACAAATTACATGACCACTGTTGTCACCCACCTAGGTCTACACCTGTAGGTGTGCTGTAACACAGTGCTCACCGTAGCATGTTTCCTAAAAGTGTATTGCTGCAGTGTGATACAGTAGGTAGGGGTTCGTATACATGACATGGCAAGTGTGTGTTTGTCTGTCAGAGCCTGTGTAGAGGTGGCTGTGAGTGTCTTACCATTGGACATGTTGGGGAGCGGATTTTGTAGTTTTTCTATATGGTGTCCGTCTTATGACACATTGGCCACCTCACGAGGAGTACAGCTGTCAGTCAGCCACGGAACTGTGTTGGCAAGCCATACCCCTACATCTGGCAAAAGGCCTGGTGAACAAAGTATGCAACCCTACTAGTACCTGGTATATGTCCTGCACCCATGTGCCATGCACAAACACAGTTGCCTAGGATATCCCACTATGTTGCTAGTACCATGCACATTGATGACAGATAGTAGGCATGGTGTGAATGCAGTGGCCTGCAGAGGACATGGCACCCTGTACTGTGGTACAATAGGCACATATTTGCAGACTTTGTGCCTTCACTATGTTCCCCACTGGATGCCTGCAACATATGTGGTGCCATCAAATGTGATCCACAGAGGCCATACAATGCCGTACACATGTGCCCTGTATGGACCAATGCCACTGACACCAGGGAATGCCTGTATCATACTATCAATGCAGGTGCAGGGTTGACCTGCTCACTTAAGCATGTTTTGCCACACCAGGACAGTATTGGCATATCGGGGGATAACAGTCTGTGTACACAACATGTGCCTGCCAAAGCAAGTACACCTGTACATGTCACTGTACAGTATTGTGGGACATGCACATCCCAGGCAATGTCTATGTGAAGGACTGTCAAACACAGACATGGCATGCATTGCAAAGCTATGGCCATACACTTTGGTAACCAGGATGTCAGGGCAGATCATGCAGTAGCCATCTGTGTGGGACATTGCAGACACTACACCCCTACACTGCACACCATTGTCGGGTGATGCAATGCCAAGGAGTACCCCTGACCCAGCCATGTGCAGCCATCTTGCACAGCCAACCACTACACACCCTTGCAGCAATGCATACATGCATGTTAGTACTGGCACCTTGTGTCTGCGTGTGGGTTATGATGATTCCAACCACAGTCTCTCCCAGTATAACCCTCGTTGGCACACCGACAGATGTCAAACACTTTCACATGCCCTAGCCCATAGACCCTCCAGATATCCCCTGTGGTGCATGTAGTCCTGTGCATTACTGCAGTGTGGCAAACTAACTAGTTAGGTTGTGTATTTTGGCCCTGGAAAAGAGTGTCAATGCGTGTCCATTACAGAGTGTGGTTGTGGTGACAATGGCATCCATTCACGTGGACAAACATGTGTGCCACACCTAATGCATGTTTACTATATCTCTGTTGCAGATGTCACTCACCTACACACACATATATGTTCTTACAGCACAGCAACATGTCGCCTTTGTGGCACATATCGTAACGTCATGCACATGTAATAGTAATGACTAGTCAGTCAGGGGTTTGACCCCTGTACTGTTAGGCATGTGGCAGACGATTCTTAGAGTTAAGTCTCCAAGCCCTTCTCTGGTGTACGTTGCCTGTCCCACCCACACACTCTCTGGTGGATGTGGAGGTGTACACCTGCTCAGCAGCAGCATGTGTATTGTATGTGATGGACATGATCAGGTGATGGCCTCTGCACCTATTGCAGTCCTCCTCTAGCTGATTGCATGTGGAACAGCTGTGATGGTGTTTCCATAGCCATTCACATGATAAACACAGTACACTATCTAGGGAAAAGATGCTGGTATTTGGCCATGACAGTCACTGTGAATGGTATTTGGCCATGACAGTCTCTGTGAGTGGTACCTGGATGTGGTGTTCTGAAACAGCATCACAGATGATATCTGGATGTACCTCAAACATCATACACAGTGGGAAATAGCCTAAAGACAGGAGGGTGATGTGCCACACATGCCTACAGCATGTAAGTGTAGCTATGCTGCATTGAGACTACTGCCTGTTTAACATGTTGTGTGTGGTAATGGCTATTCTGCATGTTTTAATATAGACATGACAGTACTCTGTTTGTGAGGGACCCCCATTGGTAGGGCCATCTGTGAACTGGTCAGTGTGTGGAACCATTTGTTTCCTGTGTTACACACTGAACACACATCTGTGCACAGCAGGAGCATAGTGTGAGGACTGCAGACAGTACATGATGATAGGGATGTGTTACTGCCATCGCATCCCTGACTGGACATATGTCACATGAAACAGTGGTATGACAGACACTGTCTGGGGTTCCCAGTGACAAGCCAGTAATGGGCAGCTGTTCATAGCTGTGGTCACACGTCTACTACACATTGTACAGATGGCATGCAGTATATATGCATGTGTTGTGCTCCCCCTGCAAATGTATACCATCTGTTGTGTTGGGTTGATAGTGATATCTGTGCATACTGTTGTAGGTAATCCTGTATGATGTTGTCTATCACTTAGCCATATGTGGGTTTAAACTGCAACACCATAGGCTGAATGGATTGGGAGGTCCCAGAAGAACCTCCTGTCCCACATCAGCTGACCATGGCACCGGGAACCAGCACATCTGAGGCCCAGCCTTGGACATCAACCTCTGTTGGCTATGCACCACCTTCTGGTGGTACCACCACTAAGGATGGGGCATGTCCCCCCTGGGAGCAGGACCAGACAGGTACATGTCTGCTGTCGTGCGGTCCCGGACGTGTTGCACTGGGGGCTCACTAAGAGGTGCCAAAGCCAGATACGCAAGCTCAAGAGCGGAGTGTCAAATTTACAGGGTGATGCTGCCCCTGCTGGACAGCCCCCAGCACTGCCTCCTTTGCAGCTGTTTAGGTGCGGTGGCGACTGCCCATGGCTGGGGACCTCCGTTCCACTGTTCCCATGGGCTTGTGAATGCCGAACACCCATCCCCGTCCGAGGTGTATCCCCTCACATGTGTCATATACCAACCCTGTATGCTGTTTTGTCTGTGATCCTACCATACCTATCCTCCACAGCCATACCTACTCTCCTTCCCCCACATCCGACCCTCACCCTACGGAAACATAACATAAGGCCAATCAGCTCCTAGGACAACATCTGCCCTGTCCATTTCACACACGTGACCACTGGACACATGTAACCCTTGTAATATGCATCACAACATACTCCTGTTATCCTCACCCCTGTCCCTCAGGGACACGATCCTGATATGCATATCACTCCTAAAAGGTCCAGGTACATGTGATGAGGATGACCCCATTGTACACACAACACTACCGGTCCCTCTATGGTTACCCATTTACCTTTATCATGATGAGGATGTTGCACACAGCACCTTGCATAAGTACTGTTCACACATAATGATTGGACAGGTACTGTTGTGTTAATGTACATTACATGCACAGAGTGATGTATACAGCCAATGTACAACTGTTTGTGTGTATGAATGACACATGTCTGTCTGCGGGAGTCTTGAGATTACATAGAACAACACCACTACATAATACAGGCGTCGCTGGTGTTTCCCGTTTCATTCATTCATTTGTAATGCTTTGTTGCTACATGTATGTTCATGATATATCTCTATATATGTGTGTACCTATATGCTGGACATAACCACTCACATATACATCTACATGATGGCATACATTCCTATACTGTTGAATGACTGCGCTGTATGATATGTTTGTGGTACTGTCTGTTGTCTGTATATCTGCTATGGCGTATTGGTAAATCACATTAGCTGTGTGTGCAGGGTCCTGGTTTTGAGCCTTTCAGAAGATGTTTATTTGGTCGCAGGGCAAAACAAGGCCATTGGATACGGAGGGAGTAAGGCACATTAAAGCTGTTGTGAGCGGGTGTACTTGGGATTGCACGGTGTTAAGCAATGCTAACCTCTGGTTCCAGCTTCTTACACTCGGTTAGCCTCTACAATGCTTTACCAGTGCAATACTCGCATACTGGTAGCCAAACAGACTTAC